>NW_027070635.1:0-13609 GCF_002906115.3 Quercus suber | reverse complement strand
GGTTTTTTTTTTTTTTTTTTTTTAATTTAAGTCTAAGGCTAATCCTGTTTCTTTTAGTTGTATTTGGTTTACTTCGTGGAAGGACTGACAAGAAAGGCCTGGTTATAGATAGAAGTTTATATTTATGGCTTGCGTGGTGATATCACACACACGGTTTCCACACAGAATTTTTTAATTGGTTATTTGTTTCTTTAATCCACTCAACACAATGCCACTTATATTTCCTATTCTGGAAAGGCTTTCTTCCCATTTAATTCTCCCAATTCCTCTTTTTCTTTTTTCTTTGGTTTATTTCGTGGAAGGGACTGACAAGAAAGGCCTGGTTATAGATAGAAGTTTTTATTTATGGCTTGCGTGATGATATCACACACACGGTTTCCACACAGAATTTTTTAATTGGTTCTTTGTTTCTTTAATCCACTCAACACAATGCCACTCATATTTCCTATTCTGGAAAGGCTTTCTTCCCATTTAATTCTCCCAATTCCTCTTTTTCTTTTTCTTTTTTCTTATATTTTATTAGTTAATACAATCATGTGTTTGAATTTATTTAAGGAACCTAATCTACAAAATTAAATTTAAATTTTGCCTAATTGTTAATATTCATATATGTGCTACAATAGTAATAAACAATTTTCTAATATAAAAATATACTTTTACTTTATAATAATTCATTGATGATTTATAGGTACGTACAAAATAATTGTGATTATATGTGTTTTTCTTTATATTTGGCTATAATTTAACTTTACTTTTTGAAGATACCTCTTCTATACTCTATGCTATTAATAATAAGATGATGATGATGATTCCTGGTTGGGGATTGACCTTTTTCCTGTCCCAAAATACCCTCTCACACACCTTATTAAGTCTTAAAAATGTTTAAAGAATAGAGTCAACTAAGTAAAACCATTCAATTTTGAATTACTATATTTTTAAGTTTTCTTGGAAATAAAAAAACACCTAAATTTTATGCTTTTATTTTGATCTTTTGATAGTCAGGTAACTGCAAAAATCTACTCCCACTCAAGTCACCGTTGTTTTTTTGTTTTTTTAACCAGAAAAAAGTCCCGCACTCTTTCTTTTTTTGAAGATGAATTCAAAAGTTAATTTCAGTGTGTCAGTTTTCGAGGACAAATACAATGACTAGGTCAAAAAGGGCATCAGGAATCAAGGGTTTCTCATGGGAAAGCCCTTGGTTGAAGGCAGCACGAGAAATTACACATTTCTGGGCTCATTTACATAGCTCATGGACCAGAAATTTTAGCTTCTATATTAACCCAGGTGGCCAGGCCTTAAAAACAAAGAAGTTAAATTACTAGATGTACATTGGGCTTAAGAAAAAGCAATGCCATACAATTATTTAGGATATTTTTACTAGCCCTAAAGTTAAATTACTTGATTTCTTGGGCAATTTGAGGCACTTTTCACCATTACATTGAAGTCAACCTTTAAATTTGTTTTAATTGATCGCTACCTACCAGGAGCAATACCATACAATGTTAGGACGGTAACTGGAGCTTGCAACCACTACTACAAACTTGAGTTTTTTCAACATATTTTATTTATAATCACTAAAAAATGTTAATAAAAACCTTAAACTTCTACCGTTATACACAACTATTGACTAAAGTAAGAAATTCACATATTTATTTTCACAGTTGGAATAACTGTTGAAACATGTGTTAAAAAAAAAAAAAAAAACCACAATTGGCATAACTGTTGAAATAAGTGTAAAAAAAATAAAAGAATAAATAGGGAAAAGTTATATCAACATTCGGATAAATGTAAAAAATAAATACATTAAATATTTTATAACTGAAAATAAAAACACTTTTGTATGCAGATATGTATGGTGTGTCATGTAGTAGGCTGACAAGCCCATCTTTTGTGTCTATAAATACTTAGAGTACGTTTGGTACACTGAATGAAAATTACGATAGGAATTGTAATCTTTATTACTAAAAATAAAATATGTTGTAATGTAATAACTAAGTCTATTCCTTAGTTTGGTTGTGAGTTTTAACATTAAAATGAAACTTAATATTTATTTTTGAAATTTCTTACTCATACAATTATATTTCTTTAAAAATTATTATTTTTAAATTTAAGAGAAATATGTGTTATTTTTATGATTTTTAGTTTTATAAATGTTAGATATATATAGAAAGTTTGTTTATTTGGAAATATATTAAATTTTAAATTATTACACTTACTAAAAATAGCTAATACAATATTTTAAAGAAAAATAATTATTCTTTATTTTGAAGAATAACTATTATAAAAAATAATTATTATTTATAATAAAAATATAATAAAATTAAAAAATAACTAAACTATAGAAATAAGAATTATATTAGGTTGGCTATTCCAACCTACCCAGCATTCCCTCGGCTGTTTTATAATATATTCCTGTTAACCCAAAAAAGAAAAAGAAAATAAAAACACGGAACTTGTATAGCTCACTCACTCTCATTCACTCTCCCTCTCCCTCTCTATATCGATCTCTCTATCGCGCTCTCTCTCTCTCTTTTCAGGGTTTCTCTCTCATTCTTTTATCTCTGAATTTGAGCTTCGCTTTTCTCTTCTTCGAGTCGCTTTGAATCTCTCTGTGATTTTATTTTTATTTATTTTGGTTTCAGGCGGATTTCACTGAAGATTTCGAGCCATTGTTCGATTACTCTCGAGTTCAGCCTCTCAATTTCGTGTCCCTCGACGGTATTTTATCACACTCAACTCTTACCCTCTGTTTTGTTGCTGGGAAAATTTTAGGATTTTTTACCAGGACATTGAAATTCTTTATATTTTTCTATACTGTCCAGGAGGATTAAATTGAAGCAAATCGAGCCGTGATATTTGAAGTTTAAATTCTCTATTTTCAAACGAGTTTTCTAGCTTTTTGTTTTGTTGCTCCTGTAGATGATGATGATGATGATGATGATACTGCATCCCCAGCTTTGTCTCCTTAACGGAGGAGGATTGCGAAACCTATTGTAAGATTTTTCTGTACGCGAATGTGTGTGTGGTTTGTGTGAAGTTTGAATTTGATTAGTGAGAGTGTGTTATGGCGTAGTTTATTTGATGAGTGGTGGTGTTGTTGTTGGTTTGTCACTAAGCTTTGAGCTTTTAAGCTTTTGAATCTTTGACTTTGAGCTCTCTCTAGCTAAGGATTTGCTTTATTAGTTGGTGAAGCTTCATAATTAACCGCTCAAGGACATAGCTGGTAGTGTTGGAGTTAAATAGTTGCTTGGATTAAATGTAAATAGGCTGGCTGTTTGACTGACTTTGTATTGGAGCATCTGCTTGAACCAATTCTTAAAGCCCTTGTTTGTAATCAAATATACAATTATCATATTCCCTTCATGTCATTCTAGGTATTAGGTATTTCTACCCTGCATAATCAGAAGCTGCCTTAAAAATCTGTAATGTTCTCTGGTAACCATATTTTGTCTTAAAATCATTCTTTCTTGCCTTCTACCCCCCATGCACTCTGGTTATGAGTGGCATTTTAGCGTTGCATTGCATTGACTGTCCTTCGTTGATAATGACCCTCGAATTTGTAGTACATACCCAGTAAGTCCTCTTGAGCTAAGGCGAAAAAGGTTCCATGGACGGTCAAGGAGGTAGAGATGTTAAAGGTACTTGTTTTATCTTTTGCAGTTGTCGCTTCATATTGGCAGCTTATTTTGAAGTCCATAGTTTTACTTATCACATTTATCTCTTGTCATTGTTATTTAAGTGTATTCATATTCATATTTTAAGATTGGAAGATGTACTAGACCTCAATTCAATACAAAAACTCTCAGACACTGGGGTTCTTAACTTTTTTATTCTTTTCTCCCTCATTCTTACTTTATTTATGTGCCAATAAGAGTGTTAAAGCTTAGTCAAATTGAAGTATTCTTGTACAATAATACGGGAAACATTTAATATGTATTTTATACTTCTAATTATTAAAAGAATATTTTTCAGAGTATTCTTATTTAAGACAGTAAATTAGAGTTCTTTAAAAAAAGATAATACATAGTATAGCATACCCTTATAGTATGACCGTACGAGTATTTTAAAAATACGATCAAAATGAAGTGCTTTGTCCTGTTCAGCTTGCATATTGATATAGGGGTATTGACTTCCTGATCATCATAACTATGGTCAATATGATTTTTTTTTATGGAGGACCTATAAGTGTAAATGCTTTAAATTCATGTCTTGGTCATTCTTCATATTTATTACTATTCTGCTTGAGCGTAAGTGTGACTTGTTTTTTTGGTAGGTTTAACAGTTTTCATTTTTATAGATTGACCATACAGGGATAAACATTAAAACAAAAAGAAAGAAAGAAGTGATGCATTGAAGTGTTAACTGTATTAATTTTTTTCATTGTCTGTTGAGTTTTCTTTCTCATATATATATGGAGGCTCATTAGTTTTTCACTATTTAGTGTTCAATCTAAAAGCACGGATCCATGCATTAAAAAAGAAGCATGGAGCCATGTCAAGGGTGTGCCATGAAATTGAATACATTTGTTGTTGAAAATAGGAACCAAGTAACAACCATGGAATGTATTATGGTTAACCATATGATACGGTGAGATGTTTGAATACAGATAGAGGTGAGCAGTGCTACATACACAAATAATTTCACAATAATTTAGTTGGCAAATTTTTACTAATTTTTATTTGGACCCACTATTGATATTTTCTTTCTACTTATCACTAACAATCTGTCATATGACTCATATCAACTGTTGTAAAAATTTTTGTCAATTGTTTTCATGTTTATAGACTTTCTCGGACAAATAACATATACTATGATTATGTGATGTGAAGTTTTTTTTTTTTTTTTTGAGAATGAATATGATGTGAAGTTGGAGGAGCTTTAAAGAAAAGAAAAAAAGTTGGAGGAGCTTTCGAAGGTTTTTTTTTTTGGGAGTAAACAGTAATACTTATTAGAACACACATGAAATAATAATAAAGGGTGGGCTGCCAAAGGGCAAATGGGTCAAAGAGACTCAACCTATTAATTAATTATTTATTTAATTTTCAAAGAGAGAGTCAATCTTATGGTTAACTCAATTAGTCTGCTCATAAAGTGTTTTTTTTTTTTTTTTTTTGGTTGAGAATCAGTATGCTCATAAAGATGGTACTAATACTAATATCATACCTATTTTCATAACTGTTTTATGCAATAAATTATGATTAACTATTGCCATCATAATTCTTTCTCCATTACTCACAGATTGACACATCAAGACATTAAAACGGCTAGAAAGATCATTATAAAACAACTAGCAATTGCGCATTCTCTTAACTTATTGAAGATCTATGCATTTAAGACCCAAACCATCACTGACTAATCAAATGAACAAAAAAAAAAAAGAACAAAAGATTGAATGAACCTTGCATGCAATTATATATTATATGACAACAAGGAGTTGCAAGACATGATAACACTAAGGTTGGGCTACCATAAATGTTGACATAATTGTTAGATTGAATTAACCTTCTAGTCCTACAAATTAGCATGAGCATGTAAAATTCTATCCCATGTTGGAAGCTATGGGTTTACTTTCAAATTGGCCTCCATATGGAAAATTATTAGGTACTTCTAGAGTACCATAAATGCGTAGTCTTCCCTTTCACATGAATGGTGGGTCCCACCATGAATTTAATTAGTGGGACCCACTATTCATGTGAGAGGAGGGAGTACGCATTTATAATACTCGGAGTACACAATAATTTTCCCCTCCATATGTGTGAAGATTTAAAGCAAAATGTGTAATTAAATTTTTATATTTATTTTTAAAAACAAGAAATAGAGATTCGGACTCAAATTCTTCACATAAGAAAAATCATGCAATAGTAATACTTTTGATTTTTTTCCATAAGAAGTTTTTGTTAACCACCTCAACCAAAAAGACAAGCACATAATTTGCCTCTAGATAGTGCACAAAGAAATATTCCTCATTGTTTACCCATTCATTAGAAAAAGGAGGTCAACATTTAAGATATGATATATGCATATTCCATGTCTAGAGGGCATGTATAATTGGTGTACATATTACACTTTTTACTCATCTATATATAATTGGTGTATACATATTACACATTTTTTACTCATTTTCCAAAATGAGAGAGTTAGGATTTAAATATCTAGATTTGTATTGGCAAACACGTGAATATAAACTTGTCTTGTTATTAGCTATCAATTTTTAATTCATTATGAGATGAGAGTAGTTGAAAAGATGGGTTTGGTTTTTTTTTTTTTTTTTTTTCTTTAGTTGACAATTCGATAATTGGAGGAGAGAGAGGATTTCAATTTTGAATTTTAAATGTCTCTAGTGAGAACGTTAGAAAAGTGTTGATTCATGAGCTAAAAAGCTCTTGCATGTATTTTACTTTTTTTCTATAAATAAAAAAATAATGGATCGGTTGCATTTGAAATCCTTTGGGGGCATTTTTTTTTTGTAATCTACATTCAACATGTAGGGTTCAAATTTGTCTTAAACAAAAACAAATAAAAAACTACACACACACACACACACATATATATATCACTTCACTTACATTTCACGTCCTTCATTAATTCAAACAAGAACTTTAGCTTTATTATGCTCTTAGTGTTGGTGTTGCTTTAGCATTGAGACTTTGAGAGTAGTTCATAGTTCATAGTTTCTTTTATTTGCTTATCAAATTTTTTATTTTTTGGACTCTATGATTTTATTATCTACCGGTTACATCTTCTCTTTTTTTCCAATGTAAACAATGATAGGTAACATATATTGATTATTTTGTGGGGCCAAGGCAAATATTTGTAAAATTTTGGTCTAAAATAGTGTGAGACAGCGAGGGCCTGAGGTAGCGTTTATATGATATTAATGTCGTTCTTTCCATACGTTCATAATTAACATGTTAAGAATTTTATATTTCAATGGCACAACTTTGGCTCAAATCCTCTCATCCTCATAATAATTTTTATTTATTAAAAAAAAAAAAAACCCCTAAGAATTTGGACGTTTAGTTGCCTTTTGGATTGCTTGCTACATCAAACTAATCATATGTCATTGCGTATAAAATGAATATTATTTCATCAAAAAAAAAAAAAAAGTGTATCTCATTTAGAAAGTGTCATTCTCCTTTTTCCTATCTACTTGTTACCTAGAACTTCAACATATGCTTTTCATGAAACTAAACTTCTTTTGTTTGAGAAAGTAGTTGACCAACTTGACTTGTTCATTTCTTATTTGCTTTCTTCAACATATGCTTTTCATGAACTGAACTTCTTCTTTTTTGAGAAAGTTGTTGACCAACTTGGCTTGTTCATTTCTTATTTGCTTTCATCAACATACGCTTTTCATGAAACCTTGATTAATGCTTTATTTAAGTGTCATGAAAAGCAACTGTTGACGAGAGCAAATAAAGAAATTAAGTGGCAAATCAAGTTGATGGGTACGGTTGGATATATATATCTTGCTTCTTGCTTCCACTTACAAAAGAAAAAAAAATTCTTATTCCTCTCTTGCTTTTCCTCTTATAACCGAGTTTGTATTGCTTAGATTCTCATTTTTCTCACTCAAAATATTTCTCTCTGAAGAAAAAAAATCCCAACACACCCCCACCATTTTGAAGCAAATCTCATTACTTTCCGACCATTAATTTAGGTAAATCTTATTCTTGAGCTCAGTACTCTACAAGTTTTTTGATGGAGAGTACCTTCCTCTATTGTTTGCCTCGACTCTTGTGACCATTATGTATTTATGAAACTATGGCTACCGGAAGAAGTACAAATTTGAACTAGGCAACAAAGATTCTACTCATAAATTGGTGGAGGTAGCCTCTGATCTAAGCATCCATCATGTCCTGGGTTTTGCTCTATTTTACACTGAGCTTGTCCATGGAATTTCCCCTATATTCACTCACTATGTTGCGAATGTACTAGCTTTACACTCAGTTCTTGTCTTTGTTTCAATCAAGTATCCAACCATTAGCACAGCCCCTCCAGAGGAACGCTTTTGTTTGAATGAATAGAGCATTATGAGCTAGACATTTTTCGATGTGTTGTGAGGTATGAATATAAGGATTCAAGATTTGAATGGGAGTTTTTTAAGGAGAAATAAAAAAAAAAAAAAAAAAAAACCGAAATTCAATCCTCTACATTAGAGAGAGAAGAAAAAAAAAAACTTTTAATTATTCTTTTGTAATTTTCGAAATTATTTGATTGTAATATTTATCCTTTCGTTTAGTAGTAGTAGGACTAGAAGTCTAGGACTTACTAGTTACTAGCAGGATATATATTTAAGCTTTCAACGATATAAAGATTTTAATTTTAGTTTTTAATTTTTAGTTTTTTGGGTGGAAACTAATTGGCAATTAGAGCCTATAAATTACCTTGCTTAATTAAGGGCTTTCTCATTTCAAATATAACTCCTGAGTTTAGATAGGTCATAAGATTATAAGTTTGAGTGAGATGGAAGGCGTTGATGCTATAGAAGAAGAAAGCTCACAAGAAAAAATTCATGTAGAAGAAAAAGAACAAGAACATGAAGTTGATCAACCTGGGATTCACAGAGGTCTCAAATGTAAAAAACTCTCTTGGAAAAATCTTATAAGACTTGATTCTTTTGATTTGGAGGCTGATAGATTCACCTCTAATCAAGGCCCTGGATCTTCTCAGGTATTATTTTTTGTTTTCTCTTTTTTACTTTTCATTTATCTTGTTATTCTTATGATATCTATAGCCTATTCTAAAAATTATAGGACTAATGTAATTTTAGATGAGCAATAAACTAATAAGTTAGTCTAGAAAAAAAAAATCCAATTATCATTATTGTTATTATTTCGTTTCCAATATGATATTTGAAGTGTTGGAGTGCAGGCCTTGGATTGGGGAAGCATAATGAAGCTAGCATTTCAGAGCATTGGGGTTGTGTATGGTGATTTAGGCACATCGCCTTTGTATGTGTTACCAGGCATTTTTCCTATTGGGGTTAAGCACAATGATGATATACTTGGTGTGCTGTCTCTAATATTTTACTCGCTCATGTTAATTACTCTGATCAAGTACGTTTTCATTGTGCTAACAGCCAACGATAACGGCGATGGTAATTGATAATCTTCTCTCATGCTTAGCAATTTGTTTTAATAGATTAATTATTGTAGTTCTTAGATTCTCATTTTTATTGATAGATGATAATTAGAAAGAAATTAATATTTCTTGATGATAACACTTGCACACAAAATAACAATGACATTGGGTGATGCTATATCAGTGTGTCAATAATAATGCTTTGAACTTTGAATGGTGTTGATATGTTATATATTGAATTGCTAGCAAGGAATACATTGTCATCAAACTATTCATTATTTTATAATGGAAACTGTATTGTTGCAGGAGGAACTTTCGCTCTATATTCTCTCATATGCCGCTATGCCAAGGTCAGCTTGACGCCCAACCAGCAGGCTGAAGACAAAGAAGTGTCTAACTACCGACTAGATGTGCCAAACCGACGGTTGAAGAGAGCATCCTTTATCAAATCTATGCTTGAGAGTAACCAAATACTAAAGTATTTCATCTTGTTCATGACCATGCTTGGCACCTCCATGGTGATTGGAGATGGCATCCTCACACCATGCATATCAGGTACAATAGAGTCATATTCCTAAGTCCTACTTATCTCTTTACTGTTGGTTAAGATGGTGTAAAAATTAAGCTGTTTATTCAATTCATTTAGCTTAGTTTCAATTATTTATAACTTCACATTTCATGAACTATTTGCATCTAATATTCTGAATAATAATTTACATTATGATTTCCTCCTTGGTGTAGTATTGTCAGCAGTGGGGGGAGTTAAGGAAGCTACTAGTGCGCTTACTGATAATACGATCATGTGGATTTCAGTAGGAATCTTGATTATTTTGTTCCAAGTTCAAAGATTTGGGACAGATAAAATTGGCTATAGTTTTGCTCCAGTACTAACAATTTGGTTTCTTTTCATCGGAACTATTGGCATGTACAACTTTGTGAAGCATGATCCAGGGGTTATCAAGGCAATCAATCCAATGTATATTGTTGACTATTTCATTAGGAATAAGAAGAATGCATGGATTTCTCTTGGAGGCGTCATCCTATGCCTAACAGGTGTGTATCATAATCTCATCTCATTGTTTAAGCACTTTGAATGTACAGAAATGAGATGTAGTGATGGACTTGGGCTGTTTCATAGCTACTGTCTCAGGTTTCAACTTTAAAAACATACGATTTACAGTAGTGATTGGAATTATTTCTAAAATCATAGTAAATTTTGATAAGAAAAAATCCTTGATGATTTAAGCACAATGCTCCTAGAAAAATGGTTAAGTGCAGCTTCATTATCAGTCCATCTCAAATCCCAAATTATCCTTGATTGTGCTTTCACTGCAAATAATGGTTTCCTTTGTTAAGAACATGCTTACAAATGTCTTGTCCAAGACTATGAACTTACTTTGAATAGTCCTAACAGATGATTGTTGTCTTAAGTATTGTTTGAAGTTTCATAAACCAATAATTTATGGAAATATGCAAAACAGACTTATTGGAGGTTTAAGTTAAGTTCAAACAGGTCTCTTTGCACTTTTAAATTAATGTTATTGACTACTGAGGAGCATTAGTCTCATTGTCACAATTGACAAAAGTGATGAAGGGATCAATTTTGTCATTCTTGATATCTTAAGAACCAACAGCGCTAAACCAAGAGTATAATGGATCTGTTTGAAATTTGCCTAAACCTCATGCTCTTTTTTACTATTGTAAACTAAAAAAATATTAGTTTTGCTTATTTGTTTAGGACTAATCCTATAGCTGCTACTCATGTGGTGAATTTGGTCAAACAATGACAGGTTCTGAAGCATTATTTGCAGATCTTGGTCACTTCAGTGTTCGTTCAATTCAGATAAGCTCAATCATTATAGTTTTTCCCTCGATTATTCTTGCCTACTTTGGTCAAGCTTCATATCTCCGAAAACACAATCAGGATGCTAGCAATGCCTTCTATAGTTCTGTTCCAAGTACATTTACTGTTCCTTATAATATGGTTTTTTTTTTTTTCCTCTTGCTATCATATTGAGGTGGTATCTTTATTTTCATATGACTCTTTTATGCAGAACCACTGTACTGGCCAATGTTTATTGTGGCTATAATGGCAGCCATCATTGCTAGTCAGTCGTTAATCTCCGCTTCTTTCTCCATCGTCCAACAATCTTTGGCCCTTGGGTGTTTCCCACGGGTTAAGGTAGTGCACACATCCGCTAAATACAAAGGGCAAGTTTATGTACCAGAGATCAACACCCTTCTTATGCTGGCTTGTGTGGGTGTCACTCTTGGCTTCAAAAATACATTGAAGATAGGGAACGCTTATGGTAAATCACCTCAAACTTTTCTTTATTTTTTAATATAATTTTAGAATTCTGAGAGGTAGTAAAAAACAATTGTACAATTTTTTGGATTTATTTGGATGTTGATATGAATTAAGACTTGTCGAAACTCAAAAGCCATAAAAATATTAAGAGCCTTGTGGCTTAGCGTCATGCATTACCTGGAGAGAACCTTATTCAAAATCCTCTTCCCATGATGATGATGATGTTTCAAAGCAATGAAGTGTCCTAAAATGAAGTTAAAGTAGTCAAAAAATGTCTTTTGTGCTTGTTTATGAGAGTTTATTTTCATTGACTTTTTAGGTTCTAAAATTAAGTTAGGCAAAAGTTGCTTCAAAACGTTGTACATAAGCTAAATAAACATAATAAACAACTTAATTTCATCATACAGTTCATTCAAACGAACACTTAAAGTTGTATTCTTTGTATCAATATGTTATTTTACTATGTTGTGTTGTGAAGAATGAAAACATTTTCTGTTAGCTTCCTTTTGAATTCTACATGTGCAAGTCTTTTCAACTTTTTTTCTTGATATTCTTTCAACAGGAATTGCAGTGGCATTTGTATTTACAATAACATCTTTGTTTCTTCTCCTTGTGATGGTCATGATATGGAAGACAAACATCTACTTGATCATCATGTATGCTCTAACTATAGGGCTCTTGGAATTCCTATTCTTGAGCTCAGTACTCTACAAGTTTGTTGATGGAGGTTACCTTCCTCTATTGTTTGCCTTGACTCTTGTGACCATTATGCATTTATGGAACTATGGCTACCAGAAGAAGTACAAGTATGAACTAGAAAACAAAGTTCCTACTCATAAATTGGTAGAGGTAGCTTCTAATCCTAGCATCCATCGGGTTCCGGGTGTTGCCCTATTTTACACTGAGCTTGTCCATGGAATTTCCCCTATATTCACCCACTATGTTTCAAATGTACCAGCTTTACACTCAATCTTTGTCTTTGTTTCAATCAAGTATCTAACCATTAGCACAGTCCCTCCGAAGGAACGCTTTTTGTTTGGACGAATAGAGCCTCATAAGCTAGGCATTTTCCGATGTGTTGTGAGGTATGGATATAAGGATTCAAGATTTGAGTGTGACTTTTTTAAGGAGATGTTGGTGAATCAATTGCAGGAGTTCATACGAAATGATCTGCTCAAGCCTAATGAATTAGCTGATAACAAAGAACTAGAAAAGGTTGATGAAGAAACGGTGCAAAGAGAGGTGGAAATTGTGGATGTTGCACTAAAATTTGGGGATATTGTTCATCTAATAGGTGAAAATGAAGTGATGGCTTCAAAGGGGTCTAGCCTTTTGAAGAAGTTAGCTATAAATTATGCCTATAATTGGTTGAAAAGATGTGTGAGACAAGCAGATGAAGTTTTCATGATTCCTCGCAATCGTCTTCTCAAGGTGGGGATGACTTATGAGGTCTAGACTTTTTGATCAGTTTGTTGTGATTTTCTTTCAACTTGGTTTGCTAATGGCATGAAAAATCATTTCAAATACCATGTAGTGTTTGGCGCCACTGCAGCCATTGTAGTTTTTAAATATCATGTAGTATTTTCTTTTTTCTTTCATATAACAATGAAATTTGGATTTAGCTATCTTGTGCTAATTCAAGGCATGAAATAGGAATTAATATTTTAAATGTACTTTTGCAAGCATGAAAAATCATTTCAAATACCATGTAGTGTTTGACGCCACTGCAGCCATTGTAGTTTTTAAATATCATGTAATATTTTCTTTTTTCTTTCATATAACAATGAAATTTGGATTTAGCTATCTTGTGCTAATTCAAGGCATGAAATAGGAATTAATATTTTAAATGTACTTTTGCAAGCATGAAAAATCATTTCAAATACCATGTAGTGTTTGACGCCACTGCAGCCATTGTAGTTTTTAAATATCATGTAATATTTTCTTTTTTCTTTCATATAACAATGAAATTTGGATTTAGCTATCTTGTGCTAATTCAAGGCATGAAATAGGAATTAATATTTTAAATGTACTTTTGCAAGCATGAAAAATCATTTCAAATACCATGTAGTGTTTGACGCCACTGCAGCCATTGTAGTTTTTAAATATCATGTAATATTTTCTTTTTTCTTTCATATAACAATGAAATTTGGATTTAGCTATCTTGTGCTAATTCAAGGCATGAAATAGGAATTAATATTTTAAATGTACTTTTGCAAG
>NW_027070634.1:12308-49567 GCF_002906115.3 Quercus suber | reverse complement strand
TGAATAGACATCCGAGGGGATAATTTATAAATTAGAATCTTGTTTTTAAACTCCAACAATCTTTTATACTACAGTTTCTCTTCTTCTCACCCTCTCTATTTTTTTTTCATCCCCTTCTTATGGGGGATCTTTTACATTATATAGTGTCTTTCGGGTCATCTTGATTGTACACTTGTTAGTCATCTGAGCATCTACTTGAGTATATATCCCATCAGACCTCTTTTTTGGTTCTCTGTGAGTGGTGGTGGTTAAGAGTGCACTGTTCAGGAGTCTTCTCCACATTAATGCGGCCAGAAAAGTTGCTGCAATGCATTTAATGTGGTGGTAGCAGCTTTTCCTCTAGATATTTATCCGTTCTTATCATCTTCATACATGCCTGAAGTTTATCCTTACTATTGGAACCATCAGGAAGGCCACTTGAACCTCCCAGGTGCTTGCTTGACCGAGACTCTCCATATCCGAGAAGATCACACTCTTCGGACTACTAATGCTCTCTTCGGACTGTACTCTTCGTTAATTTTCAGGTATATTTTTCCCACCTGGGTTCCTTCTCAATCATTTTCTCCTCTTCGGACATGCCCTAGTCCTCCAATAAGGCCTTAGGCCCAGTACATAATTTTGGGCTTTTACCCCCCACAGTGTGTTATGTTTCCCTTTTCTTTGGGTATAACTAAAATTTTTTTAAGTTTCAAATTAATTATTCAAATTTTTATTTCTCTTAAGAAGATTTCATGATAAAATATTTGATAGTACTTAAATAATTGATAGGAACATTCAAATATATAACTATGTAGATTGTATTTTGATATAAATTCAAATTCTCACTTCCAATATATATATATATATATATATATAATTAACACAAACTAAAACTTTAAAAGCGAAAAAGAGTGCATGTGATGGGGAACTCAAAAAACACACAACCAAAATGTATCAACCGAAAGTAGAATACAACAAACACAAAAAAAAAAAAAAAAAAATCATCAATCTAAAGGAGAGAGAGAGAGAGAGAGAGAGAGAGAGAGAGAGAGAGAAATCAATTTTTTTTCACAATTGAACAAAAAATGGAAGTTTCACCTTGATTAAAATAAGTAAATGAACATATTGGAACCAAAGTATATTATAACATAAAATCATCATATCAAAGAAGCAATTACTGAAAAACAATAAAGCTACTAACAAAGGACTCGAGGCTTGTTTCATTTATTTAAAATTTACTTCATTTTCTTAGCAATCAAACAAATAGGACTTTAAGTTTCTCATTTTTTATTTAATTTTTTTCTAAAAAAAGAAAGGCGTATAGGCATGCAAAGTGAAAGAAACCTACCATGCAAGAAACCCATTGTGCAAGCCTAAAATGTGGTTTAGAACTTCTCTTTGCAAAGTGGCATTGTGGGCAACAATTTGCTACTTGCGAATTCAAAGGGAGAGTAAGCTTTATGGTAGATTGTTAGAATCACTAAGAGTGATGTCAAAGCTAAAATGGAAGCAAGAGCAACTTAAAGAACACCATCCTCAATGAAGTGATGTTTATCAACTGGAGAATGCTCAAACCTGGTTCTAAAATCTAATTGAAGTGATGGGAGGTTGTGAAGTGGTAATTTGGCAGGTTTCAATCTGCATGGTCTAAATGGTTGTAGGTTGAGGTTCTGTTATTGATGCAGCAATGGAGAGTCAAAAGTGTTTTAATTAGAATTAAGTTGTATCAATCTAATGTTATCTAGTTAGATAGCATTTAGCCAAAAGTATTGCATCTCAAATGGTTGGCATCTCTTGGTGTGTCCATAATATCCAAGGTTCAAATCCTCTTTCTCCGTTATAACTATATTGAAAAAAAGTTAGATAGCATTTATATTTTCAATCTGCTTTGTACAGAGTTAGATTGTTTGAACTAATGAAGTGATGATTGCAATTTGCCCTATTTTGGGAATCACATCTCAGGTTGTGACATTTGTTTTGAGTTAATGAAGTTTTTTCTTAATTATTGAAGAGTAATAAGTATGAGTCAAATATTTGAATCACTTGTAAATGAACCAATATCAAAATAATGATGGTGAGCTCAGTTTGTTTATCTTATTGTTTCAAAAACCACAAACAATAATGTATTAGACTCATTTGATGGGTTTTGCATTGCTCTTGTTAAGGACATCATTTATTGTTTTTTTTTTTTTTTTTTCAGTCCCTTTCAGCTTTTGTTTCATTTATTAAAGGTATGCTCTTGTAGTTTACTACTGCTCTCTAAGCTTTCCTAATGTCATCATTAGAACCAACATATCATGCCTCAAATGATCAATTGAAAATCTCTAGAACAAAGTCATGACTTAGACTCTAAAGAATAACAAAGAATAGGGAAAAACTTATTCTAATAATGTGGCACTAATATTCCAAAACAATTGCCATTGAACATGTGTATTTATATTACTAACATAAGTCAACTAAGGTGTTATGTGTGGGTTTGCGGCAATACAGTAAATAGATATATCAAGGTCGGCTAATGCTTGGACTTTGGAGTCCTTACGTGCCCAACACAAAAGTTTAATTGGAATAAATATCCAAGGCTGTGATGAAAAAGGATGAAAAAAATTGTCTCTGTTCTCTTAAAGTTCTTTAGAAATGTTTTTGGTCACTTAAGAAATCTTCATTGTCAAACTCTCATGTATCTGGATCAATGTTCCTAAAGCCTGCAAGAACCAAATTCCACATTTAGCATTATCATAATCAGATAATAAAGGTTCGAGAGATGGAACCAATAAAGGTTGAGTTGGGCTTTCAATCTATGTTAGCGGTGTCTAGTGAAGGAAGACGAGGACGTCTAGCATTGCTATGGAAAACTGGGGTGGTCGTTGATACAAACACCTACTCCCCACACCACATGGACACACAAGTTCTCCCTCCCTCTGGCCAACCGTGGAGGCTAACAGGTATTTACGGCTATTCCGATGAACAACAGAAACCAGAGACATGGAGGCTTCTTCGTCACTTATGTAGTTGGTCAACAATTCCATGGGTGTGCCTGGGAGATTTTAATGAGATTTTGAGCTTAGAGGAGAAAAATGGTGGACAGCCAAAGCCATTGCCACCCATGATAGAATTCCGACGTACCCTACTATTTTGTGGACTGATTGATCTTAGGTATAGTGGATACAGGTATACTTGGCAAAATGGGCGAAAAGAGGAGGGATTTGTGGAGGAGAGATTGGATAGAGTGTGTGCAACGGTCACTTGGTCGGAGTTGCACCCGAGGGCGAAGGTGTTTCATTTGACAACCACGTATTCCGGTCATAATCCGGTCTTGTTGGATACTACACCGGTCTCTGCTCCTACTCCTCGACAGCGACATAAACTCCATAGGTTTGAAGAGAAGTGGGCGTCTCACCCAGAGTGTGCGCAAGTGATCTGAACCTCATGGACCCAATCTCTACCCTCAGGCAGCCCCATAAACCATCTGTTTGAGAAAATCAAGAAATGTCGTTTAGACCTAGTGGCTTGGAGTCAAGTAGCTTTTGGTAACACTCGGCATAGGCTCAATGAAAAGAAGCAAGAGCTAAAGGAATTGGTTGAGCATGGATATGGGCAGAACCTACACCGTATCACCAAGTTGAGAAGGGAGACTAATACCCTGCTACACCATGAAGAGGTCTACTGGAGGCAGCGCTCTAGATCATTATGGCTCAAAGCAGGGGATAAGAATACCCAGTTCTTCCACCATAGGGCAAGCCAAAGACATTTGAAAAACACGATACAAGGGCTACAAGATAGGGAGGGGGTATGGTAGACAGACTTAAGCAGAGTTAATGGTATTGCCGAGGAATACTATACTAAGCTTTTTACCACTTCCTAGCCTAGTGGCATGGAACGGGTCCTGAAGGCAGTAGACAAAGTAGTCATTGAGGATATGGCAAACCATATGACCCAACTGTACACTAAGGAAGAGGTAAGAGTGGCTCTGTTCAGTATGCACCCATCAAAATCACCTGGACCGGATGGTATGTCCCCTTTCTTTTTTTCAAAAATATTGGCATATTGTTGGGCATAATGTAACTCTTGTTGTATTATCTGTTCTGCACTCTAGTAGACTCTTGAAGAAAATGAACTTCACATATATTGTCCTCATTCCAAAAAAGAATGACCCTCAGTCTATAACATAATTCTGCCCCATTAGATTGAGCAATGTTATATCACGGCTTGTATCCAAAGTACTAGCTACTCGGATAAAACCCATATTACCTAATGTTATTTCTGACGCCTAAAGCGCTTTTATCCCTGACAGACTCATTTAAGATAATACTACTGTGGCTTTTGAGATGCTTCATAGGATGAGGAATATGAGGAAGGGGAAGACTGGTCACATGGCGATTAAGCTAGACATAAGCAAATCCTATGATAGAGTGGAGTGGGAATTCCTCTGGAGGATCATGTGAAGATTGGGCTGCCTGCACAATGGGTACACCTGGCTATGGAAACGGTATGAACAGCCTCATACTCCATACTCATCAATGGGGAACCAAAGGGCTTCATCACACCAACTAGAGGCATTAAACAAGGTGACCCATTATCTCCATATCTCTTCCTGCTTTGTGCTGAGGGGCTGTCCTCCTTGATCCGGAAAGCAGCAAACACTAATCGATTGAAGGGCATTTATTCATGTCGAGGCGGGGTATGTATTTCTCACCTTCTCTTCGCGGATGACAGCCTACTGTTTTGTGAAGCAAAGAGTGGGGAATGCCGCCAACTACTTGATATCCTTACACAATATGAGGAGGCCTCGGGACAGGCCATAAATAAAGCCAAAACCGCACTTTTTTTCAGCCAAAATACAAGCCGTAGGCAAAAAGAAGAGATACGGAACTTGATGGGAGTACAAGTCATGAATAACTGTGAAAGGTATCTTGGGTTGCCCATGGTTGGGGGGAAATCAAAGGTTGGCACGTTTAAGGTGGTCCAATAGAGGATAACAAAAAAGGTGATGGGGTGGAAGGAAAAAACCATATCAAAGGTGGGTAGGGAGATTTTGATTAAGTCAGTGGCCCAAGCAATCCCCACATACTCCATGAGCATTTTCAAATTTCCTGGAAAGGTGTGTGATGGTGTTAACTCAATTTTGGCCAAATATTGGTCGGGACAAACTAGGAGTGAAAAAAAGATTCATTGGATTAATTGGAAGAAAATGTGCATACCCAAAAAGAAGGGAGGTATGGGGTTTAGAGATTTTCATGCTTTTAACCTTGCTATGCTCACTAAGCAAGCTTGGCGACTTGTCACTGGAACACATTCCCTATTCTATCGGGTGTACAAAACTAGATATTTTCCTAGGTGCTCTTTCATGGAGGCAGAGTTAGGCCACAATCCCTCATTTGTTTGGCAGAGCTTACTTGCTGCAAGGGACATACTTAGGGAAGGCTCCATATGGAGGATAGGGAATGGACACAGTATTGCAGTTAGTGACAAAAATTAGCTGCCCCACGCTCTTTTGTTTAAGCCAAGAGCAAACACCAACCTAATAGTAGGTGACCTCATCGACCACCAAACCATGCAATGGAACCGCCCTCTGATACAAGCCACCTTCTTGCAGTCCATGCAAAACGCCATCCTGCACACCCAGCTTAACAACACACATGCCTGAGATAAACTATGCTGGAAAGAAAATAAAGCACAACAGTTCTCAGTCAAAACAGCCTACCAGGTGGCACTCCGTATGCACCGTGACTCAGGGGCTGAGCACTCAAGTGTAAGGGATGAAAAGAGGTTTTGGAGCAAGATTTGGAAGTTAAATGTACCACCCAAAGTTCGGAATTTTGTTTGGAGAGCATGCAAAGACATACTCCCTACCCGAGCAAACCTTTACAGGAGGAAAGTTCAAATAGATCCACTGTGCTCAATTTGCAGACAGATCGATGAAACGGTGGGGCATGCACTTTGGGAATGTCCTCTAGCCAAGAACGTGTGGGCAGGGCACGTGGGAGACTGCAGAAGTGTGTGGCAACGGTGCAAAGTATCTTCCTACTAGTTTGTGACCTGGAAGAGAAGTTCACAGGGGAGGAGTTGGAAGCATGGGCGATGGTGGCATGGGCCATTTGGAACGCCAGGAACAGATATTGCTTCGAAGACAAGTAGGCCCAACCAGAGGACATCCTATAGAATGCTATGAATCTTTTGTAGGATTACCAGAGGCTGAGTAGGCACATGGCAGAACCAAGCTGAACACTAGGAGGGCCAACATGATATGTACCTGAAGGGTTAGTGTGCCAAGGGTTGTATACGTGTTTTCTCTTTTCACTTGTACTGGTTTTTCAAACCAAAAGGCTATAGTTAGGCCTTGGGTACTATATACTTACTGGGGGTCAAAGCCCAATTTTTATATTAATAAAATTCTTATCTTCACAGTCAAAAAAAAAAATAATCAGATAAAAATTAAACCCCCAATCATATTTTAAGATTTTCTATTTCCTTGTGACACACAAACCCATCAAACTTTTGAGACAATTTTATTATTGTTTATTGGACTGTAATAAGAACTTTCTATTTCCTTGTGACATAATAAAAAATAGTGTGCTAAACATAGTATTTATGACTTTCGGAGCCAGATAGAAATTGAGAAAGATCCCACATAAAAAATTAAAAATTAAAAATTAAAAAAAAAAAAAAAGAGACTATTGAGTTGAAAAATATGAAAGCAGTAGTTGGAGTAAAACTACAGCATATACTCTATTATTGTTTCAAAACTATCAAAAGTAAATACATCAAACTTTGGTTTTTTTTTTTTTTTTTTTCCTTCTTTGCTTACATAGAATTAAACAAATCTCAGATGTAAGAAAACTTTTTTTAAATCTTTTTATCTTTACAAATATATAATTCTATTATTTTTTATGTGTTTGATTAATTTCTTTTAAAGTGAATCATATTTTTCTAACTTCTATTATAGTGCCTTATATTTTTCTAATATATAACTAAACTTTATAAGTTTCAAATTTATTATTCAAGTTTATCATCTCTTAAAAAATAAAGAGATTACCATGAAAATCAAAACTCATCATAAAATTATAGTATTATCTTGACCAAAAATTAAAATGAAACTAAAAGAATAAAAGATAGACTTTATAATAATTTATTACTTTATAAGGAATTAAAATCTCTTCGTCAAACTTTTAATATTTTAATTAAAGAGAAATAATATGTTTATAATATTTTTACAATAAATCTTAAGTGGCAGGTTATTATTGGTTGTTATTGTTGGGGCAAAAAAGTAATCTTAGCGTTAGTTTCAAATTTGAACTAATAACAACTAGCCGCATGTGATTTTTATAAAAATATTGTAAAATTGTTGTAGATGTAGTATCTCTCTTAATTAAAAGTTGGCAAATTTATTGTAAAAATAATGAGAGAGTGTTTGGTTTGAGTTGTTTTGGAATTATATAACTTAAAATTCATCATGCAAAACTCAAAAAACGTGGAACCCATTGAATTTAGAGTTGTTTGGTCTAATTTTTTGGTTACCTTTCATAACTCCAAACTCAAAATAATGATGGAATAATATAATTGGAGGAATAAAAATAATTTAGAGTTCTTTTCTTTTGTTAGGGAAAGAAAAGAGAAAATTTCCCATTAATGATGGAATAATATAGTTGGAGGAAAATTTTAAAATCTCAACGGTGAAAAATAAAAAGATCTCCCAAGTTTTTTTTTACCGACAGGCGACAAGAGATTAATGGTATTTTCATTATTGGGTTCTAAACTTATGTCTTTTCGTTAGGGTCCCATGTATTAGCGTGAGGGTAGAAGTGTGGAAATTCATTTTACTTGTCAGTGGGTTGTAAGTCAAGCGGTCTATACTTGTTATTTGAAAGTGTTTTAAAATTGTGTAAGAATTTTTTTTTTTCTTTTAAGGAAACATAACGCATGCATTTTGATATTTTGCAATAACTTAATATAGTGAGACAAGTATAAAAATGCAACCCAATAAAAAAACTTAAGAATGTATAACTTTCATTAGAACATGCAATGAATCTTTGATTTCCATATGGAAGCCAACATTATTTTGAACTTTTAGAGAAATTAATGATCATTATATAAAAACCTTGCTTCCATTTTATCATGTAAGAACTATTACACAAAGATATAACTCTCAATTTTTTAAAACACACACACAAAAAACAGTAACAATTTATAGTTTGATAATCACTAAACTTATATACAAGAATCAATTATTAAATATTCTCCCTAAACAATACAATGGACATTTTTTTTTCCTTTAACACAATTTAAACTATTTGAAAAACTGAGGAGCTAAATTTGTAGTAGATCATAGTCAATCAATAATATAGCATAAAAGGGAAATAAAATTATTAAAAAAAAACAAAACAAAACAAAACAAATGTACTCACAATTGAATTGTTTATGAATATCCATGTTTGTTTTAACCTGGATTATAAAAATAAAGAGAAATAACAACATTACCTTCTGCTCAAAGCAACAACTAACAAATTCCCTAATGACACACATTAACTAGACCCTTAGCTTAATCACATTGATATTAATTGATTTTAAGAGAGTAATAATTCTTCCAAATCAACTCTACTACTTTTGTTCTCTGAAGATTCGTGTAGTAGGTTCGGAGTCACCTTTTGTTTGATTTCTTTAGGGACTTCAGCTTTAGCCTAAAGTACAATATATAAACCAATGATCATGAAAAAAAAAATAAAAAATAAAAATAGCAAGATGAAGCTAACACACAATTTAAAATTTTAAGAAATTAGCTAAGAAAACAGTGGGTAGACAAAAAATTGGGTTAGAATTTACCTTCCTCCTTCAAAATGGTTATAATGACTATAAGGGTTGAACATTATTAAGAAAAGTAAATCTCATTATGATGCACCAAGCCTGAACATAAAAGGTTAACTATAGATTCAATTCATGTTGTGGCGTCCAATATGATAACAGTTGTTAGAAAACGCCCATGTAAGAAGGAAAAGGGAAAGGACATATAAAATTGAAGGGAAAGAGAGGCCATAAAAATTTGACTACTTTCTGCTTATAAAAAAATATTAAAATTCAACAATTAAATGCAAATACATGCATCTAAGTAGATGAATGTACATATGGTCAAAAACACTTGCCAAGACTGTGACCTCTATGAAATTAAATATAATTTTAGTGACCTAAAATTGAAATGATGTAAGAGAATTTAGTATGTTAGTAATACCATCATAATCACCCAAAACGGCCAAAAACAACTACTTTCGAAGAAAAATAGATAACTCGGCAATTGATCATCACCTATTGTCCTAAAGATGGATTTTTATGGTAGCAATTCCACATTTAGCATGTTCTCCGTGTTGTCATCCTTGTTTTGTTTTATACTCCTCCTAAGTCCTAATAGTTTCATTATTTTCCAATTAACGGTTACTAATTGATGTTTGATTTTTTTTTCTCTTTTTATTTTTATTTTTTTATAGGGAAATGCTAACGAGTGCCCTTAATGCTAACGAGTGCCTTTAGGGTACTGGTTAATAATCCATTTAAAGAAAGTTTTTATGGGAAATGAAAAAAAAGTAATTAATATTTTGACAGTTTTTTTTCATTTCCCATAAAAATAGTATAAAAACTTTTCTAAAATAGATTATTAACAAGTGTCCTAAGGACACTCGTTAGTATGACCCTTTTTTATATTGTCTTTCCTTCCTATTGTTTTTCCCAATTTGATTATGATTAATTGATGTTTAATTTCCTATGGAATTTAAAAGAAGCATCTAATTTAATCAACTCCTCTCTAATGCATTAAATATGCATTTTAACGTTTTTTTTTTTCCAATTTTTCTGCCCATATTGCATTTAATTTTTTTTTTTTTGTCTTAATTAATTGACCATTGTCTTTTTATGTTACATCCACAGTTATTAGTTTGTTTATGTTACGTTTGGTTTGATCTCCTAATTAATCATTTTTTTAATTAAATGTTTCTACATTAGCATGTGTTTTATATTCTATTTTTCTTTTGATGCATTGTAACATTTCCTTTATAAGGACACTTTATAAGTCCAATTGTTACATCAATATCTATTAGTTTGCTTATGTTATCTTTTGTTAGAAATACTGAATGATTGTATTGTATTTCATAATGAAATAATATACATAGGTGCCTTTATATAGGAGGCATATGTGTGCTATACAAGTAAATATGTGTGCTATACAAGTAACTTAACTGGGCCTAAAGCCCACAATATATTATACATGTTAACAGCCCCCCTCAAACTTAGGATGGATGTGAGACCAGTTTGAGGTTGTTAACCAAAGTATGAAGGCGTCCCTTAGGATGTGACTTGGTGAAGATATCTTCAAGTTGATTTTTAGAGGAGACTGAGATCAGCTTGAGAGCACCATGAACAAGATGAAAACGGATAAAATGACAATCGATCTCGATGTGTTTAGTCCGTTCATGGAAGACATCATTGTGAACAATATGAATAGCACTCTGGTTGTCACAATAAAGAGGAGTAGCAGAGGATGTAGACACACCTAAGTCTTTGAGAAGCCATCGTAGCCAAAGGAGCTCAGATGTGGTATCAGCAAGGGCACGATATTCTGCTTCAGTACTGGAGCGGGCCACATGAGTTTGTTTCTTACTTCGCCAAGAAATCAGAGAAGAACCAAGAAGAAAGCAATAACCAGTGGTGGACCTACGATCAGTGAGATCTCCTGCCCAATCAGCATTAGAAAATGCACAGAGAATAAGAGGAGACTAAGCAGAGTAGAAAAGACCATGGAAGAGAGTGCCCTTTAGGTATCGAAGAATGCGCAGAACAGCAGCATAATGAGTCGATCGTGGTGCAGACAGATACTGGCTCACCTGGTGAACAGCATAGGAAATGTCTGGACGAGTGGCAGTGAGATAAACTAAGCTGCCAACCAAGCGTCTGTAAAGAGAAGGATTAGACAATGATTTCCCCCCTGAGGGAGTCAGATGCGCATTAAACTCAACTGGAGTGTCAACAGTCTTGCTATCAGTGAGTCCAGCTCGAGACAAGAGTTCTGAGGCATACTTGGCTTGAGTAATATAAAGTCCATCTGTAGAATGAGTGATTTCAAGACCCAAGAAATAGCTAAGATGTCCAAGATCTTTCATCTCAAACTGCTGACTGAGAAAAGTCTTGAGTTCTTGAATGCCACTGAGGTCATTACCAATTATGATCATATCATCCACATATAGGAGAAGTAAAATAGTGCCTTTGTCAGTGCGACGAAAAAATAAGGCAGAATCATAATGACTGGCCATGTAACCCAAGTGAGAGATGGTAGAGCTGAATTTGACAAACCAAGCTCGTGGAGCTTGTTTAAGGCCATAAAGTGCACGTCGAAGGTGACAAACCTTTTTTGAGTCAACAGAGAGACCAGGAGGAGGTTGCATATACACTTCTTCACTTAAATCCCCATTAAGGAATGCATTTTTGACATCCATTTGAAAAATGTCCCATTTACTGGCAGCAACAACAACTAAGAGGGCACGAACAGATGAGATACGAGCAATCGAAGCAAATGTCTCTTCATAATCAATCTCATACTCTTGTGTAAAGCCTTTTACAACAAGACGAGCTTTGTAGCGCTCAATGGACCCATCAGAGCGAGTCTTAATCTTGTAGATTTACTTACAACCAACCACAGATTTCCCAAGAGGAAGTGTCACCAAATCCCAAGTATGGTTTTTAGATAATGCATCAAGTTCCTCTTACCATGTTAGAAATACTGAATGATTGTATTGTATTTCATAATGAAAGAATATACATAGGTGCCTTTATATAGGAGACATATGTGTGCTATACAAGTAAATATGTGTGCTATACAAGTAACCTAACTGGGCCTAAAGCCCACAATATATTATACATGTTAACACCTTTGATTTGATTTCCTAATTAATTTTTTTTTTTTTTGTATTTTATTTAGCATTTCTAAATTGGCATGTGTTTTGTATTCAATTTTCTTTTGATGCATTGTCAGTTGTAAAGTTTCTTTTATAACACTTTACGAGGGCAACTTCATTTATTTGAAATTAAGTGAAATATTTTATGTTTAATTTTTTTTAATTTAAAATAAAAAAATGGAAAGAAAACATAAAAGGAAAAAATAAAATATAACATAGCGAATGAGGTAGTGCAGCAGAAGTATAACAACATTAAATGCTATATATATAGATAAATAGATAAATAAGGTTTGATTTTGTTTTTCCATTTTGTTAATTGATTATTTGTGAATATTATTTAAAAGTAATATTTTCTGCGATTAATTAATATGTGCAATTTTAAATTTAAAGAGAAATTTTTGAATAAAAATTATGGTGACTATTATGCTAACTATAAGTGGAAGTTATGTTATGTTATGTTAATAAACCTTAATGGACGTAACAAAGCTCTTGAATAAGTTTAATTTCAACTAAGATTTAAAAAAATAAAAATCAAGTTTGAAAATAAAAATTGAGCTTTGTGTTAAGGTTGATTCAAGTAAACAAACCAAATTTGAGTACTATAGTTATTACTTTTCATCACAACTCTTAGAACTCCAATTCCAACAAAATAAAAACATTTTCAAAAATAATTTCACCAAAAAGTATCTGTAGGGAAGATGAGACTTAAGCGCAGTCTTGCTCTCTGTGTGAACTGTGTCCAGATACTTTTTGAACCTTCTAAGTACCATACTTTAGTTTTTACATTGCAACAATATCATGGAAAAATATCTCTTTGAATTTTCTAAGAACCATATCGACAGTCATTGCTTTGCGGTCAACTTTTCACGTTGCGAAATCTCAAAAGCTTTGCTGAAACCAAAAATGTCTTTTTATTTTTTTTTTAGGAAGAACGGAACTCATTTTAATTAAGAAAAACCGGCTATGTTAGCCAATACAATTGGAAATAAAAGTGGTGGAATATCCTCCATCCACACTACAATATCTGAAACAGAAATAGCATGACGAGCTAACTTATGAGCAACAATATTACCCTCTCTCTTTACATGAGAGTAGTGTAATTCATTAAAAAAATTAACCTTATGTCTAATCTCATCCAACACTAAGCCCATGGCTGAAAGGAACTCTGTCTCTTCCCGCAAAGCCTTCACCAACACAAGCGAGTCAGTCTCAAGGATTGCCCTTTGAAGACCCAAATCAGAAGCGAACTCCAAAGCGGTTGCTATAGCCATCGCCTCAATTTCCAGAAGGCTGTAAGCCTGGGGGAACCAGCTTTGACAGTGAGCCTAATACCAAGCCTTCACTATTCCGAATGACCACCCCAATCCCAGCTCTATTTTCCTTCGTGAACCTGGCTCCATCGCAGTTAACCTTCACCAAATCATGCTCAGGTGGTTTCCATTTTTATGCCGTAGGAGATACAGTCCGATTTGAGGGAGGGAGCGCATTAACTGCCATGAATTCTTGCAAACGTTCCTTTGCGAGTTGGGTGATTTGATGCGGGCTACAGTTGGGTTTATTAAGTCTGACCTGGTTCCGTTGAGTCCAGATGGACCACGTCGTGACTGAAAAGAGCTCCACGTGGTGCTGGTTTTTGATCAACCATGATAGCAGCTCTTTGAAGGCGAAGAAGGTGATTGAGTCACGGTAACTCCATAATGTTAAGTCCTCCCAAATTACGTCCAGTTCACCACACAACCACACAGCATGGAGGGTAGATTCATGAGCATAAGAACAGCGATCACAGAGAGGATTTTCAATGACGGTTCGACGCACCAAATTTTCCTTGATGGGCAGAGAGTTTCGGCTAGCCCTTCAAATTTTTTTTTTTTAACTTTGTTTAGTACCTGCAGTGACCAAATACCACGCCATAACTCCCTATCTTCCTTTGACCGGGCTACACTACGAGAGTCTTCCTCCTCTGACTTCAAAAACTGGTACCCCGATTTGCTGGTATATGTCCCTGTTTGAGTGAAGGGCCAAAAGAGTCTGTCATCCACCCCTTGTTATAGCAACAACATGGACTTGATCAGTTCAACCTCTTCAGGAATAAATATGCCCTCAATGACTGAATGGTTCCAGCCGTGTGTCACTTCATCTATCAATACCTCCACCCTTGCATCTGCCATGGTATCAATGATAGGAGAAATAACCTTGGTTGGGTGTTTTAGTGGCAGCCATGTACTCTGCCATATGTGCACAGACCTCCCATTCCCCACCCTCCACCTACAACCTCTAAGTAGCACGTCTCTCCCATGTAAAATACTTCTCCATGCGTAGGACCCAGTGGATGACTCCTTAGCCTCCATTATAGAGCAATTTGGGAAAAATCGGGCTTTGAAAAATTTATAGAATAGTGAGTCGGAATTTTGCAAGAGCCTCCAAGCATGTTTTGCCAACAAGGAGTCATTGAACATTGCTAGGTCTCTAAAACCCATACCCCCCTCCATCTTTGATTTTGTCAAATCCTCCCATTTCAACCAATGAATTTTTCTTTTATCTCCCCTTTGACCCCACCAAAATTTTCTGACCATTGATTCGATCTCATGGCAAAGTCCCACCGGAATTTTAAAGCACCCCATAGCATATGTTGGAATTGCCTAAATGACTGCTTTTATCAAGATCTCCCGTCCCGCCTGAGATAAAAGCTTCCCTTCCCAACCTTGTAATTTTCTCCAAACTTTTCCTTGATAAAATTGAAACTCTCTCTCTTCTTCCTCCCCACTAGAGATGGCAGCCCAAGGTATTTGTCATATTGTACAATCTCTTGTAAGCCCAAAGCCTCCTTGATCTCAACTTTAGTGGCTTCCGAAGTGGATTGACTAAAGAAAATAGCAGTTTTGTTTTTGTTCACCTTTTGGCCTGACCTCTTCTCATAAATCTCCAGAATCTCCAAAATTTTTCTGCACTCCTCAATGGTTGACCTGCAAAAAAGGAGACAGTCGTCTGCAAACAATAAATGTGTTAGTTTGGGGCCGTTCCAGCTAATGGATAGCCCTTTTAACTCCCCCATTCTTACAAAATGTTGTATGAGTCCATGTAAGCCTTTCGTGCACAACAAAAAGAGAAAGGGAGACAGTGGATCCCCTTGTCTAATCCCCCTGGTAGGTTGAATAAGGCCCTGTGGTTCACCATTGACAAGGATAGAGTATGTCACTGTTTTTATGCACACTATAATCAAACCAATCCACCTCTCACTGAAACCCATTTTTCTCATGACATTCTCCAAGTACACCCACTTCACACGGTCATAGGCTTTGCTCATATCTAGCTTTACAGCCATGTATTCTATTTTCCCTATTCTCATATTATTCATATAGTGAAGTGACTCATAAGCAACAAGGATATTATTCGATATCAGCCTATTTTTCGTAAAGGCTGATTGACGTTCAGATATAATACTTGGTAAAATTTTCTTTAATCTATTGGCCAACATTTTAGAGAAAATTTTATACAAGACATTACATAAACTTATGGGGCGGTAATCACTCACACTAACAGGATTTTGAATTTTTGGGATAAAGGTGATAAAAGTATGGTTTAGCGAGGGTGGGATGGTACCTGAATTGAGCCAAGATAGAACTGAATTAGTGACATCGGCATCTACCACCCCCCAAAAATGTTGGAAGAACAAAGGTGGCATGCCATCAGGATTGGGGGCTTTGAGAGGTGGCATCTGTTTCAAAGCTTCTTTAACTTCCAAAGCTGTAAAGGTACCAGTAAGGGCTGAGTTCATTTCTTCAGTAATCATCAAGGGAATGTGCTCTAATTGAGGCCATTGGGGATCTGGCCTTGAGGTAGAGAAGAGCTCCCTGTAATAGTTTACCAACACCAGATTAATCTCTTCTGATTCCACTCTCCATGTGTTGTTCTCATCCATAATACCCCGGATTTTGTTTTTCCTATGTCTCTTTGTAGCCCGACAATGGAAGAACTTGGTATTATTATCCCCATTTTTTAACCAAAGAGTACGTGATCTTTGGCTCCACATTCTCACCTCTCTATCTAGCAGAATATTGATTTCTTCCTTTAATTCCCTAACCCGACCATTTTGCCCGCTTACAATTGCTGCAGATTCGACCTCCACCAAGAGAGCTTTTTTCTTCATTAATTCCTTCCTCACATTGCCAAAAATATTGTGGTTCCACCATACTAAGTCCCTACCATAAATTTCCACCCTTTTAAGAATATCACTATCACGGAACCCCACTGAATAGGAAGACCAAGATGCTTCCACCAATTCTGCACAGCGTTCATCAGAAAGCCACATTTCCTCAAACCTGAAAATTCTTTTTTTGGGGGGAGGATCCAAACTCAACAGGTTGATCAAAAGTGGACAACGATCAGAAGAGGCACTTTGAAGGTGTTGAACAATTGAACCCGAAAATTTCAGAAACCAAGCATCATTAGCCAAACCTCGGTCAAGTCGTTCCTAAATTGAATGTCCATCCTCAAAATGTTTACAACATGTGAATTGGTTTCCCACAAAACCAAGATCCAAGAACCCACATTCGTCAATAACATCTCTAAAGAGTTGCATCTGCCTATGTTGTCTGGTAGCCCCGCCTAGTTTCTCCTCCTGCCAAGTGAGTTCATTGAAATCACCAGCACATAACCACGGGGTCTGTTGATGGTGGTTTAAAGTCCGCAAACTATCCCAAGCTTCAATTCTTTTTGATGTCTCTGGTTCCCCATAAAAACTAGTGAACCTCCACTCATGTTCAGAACCCTTATCAATCCAAGTATCAATGTAATATTTTGATGAATCAATCACCTCCAAATTCACTGCTGATTTCCAAAACAGAACAAGACCACCTTCACGGCCTTCCTTCGGTACTACCCATTTGTGTTCATAGTCAATGCTTTGTTGAACTAAATCTAGCCTTGCTTCGTCTGCCAATGTTTTGGCTAAAAACACGACAGAGGGGTCTTTTGCCCAGATCATATCTCCAAGCTCCTTCCCTGTTCGCAAGTTCCCAAGCCTACGACAGTTCCAAACTAAGCAATTCATTGTGACTGGCGGGGCTGAGCCTCAGCCTCCACTAATATCCTTTTTTGTTCAGCTGCTCCCTTTGAAACCTGTTGACGTTTGTTTGGTAATGCAGAAGAGTTATCATCTTGCATTGGTGTTCTTTTTCCTAGGGTTAGGGACGTATGGGTAGGGTTAGTTGGGGTTTGATGGTTTGGTCTCACAAGTTTAGTCCATTTCGGTTTAGGTGGCTGTGAAGAGGCATTAGGGTTTTCAAGTTTGACACGTGGTATTAAAGAGTCATGTGAGGGGTTAAATTTGGGTTTAGGTCCGGATTGGAGGGGTTTGGGATATTGCCATTTTGGTTAAGGTCATATGAGTGGGGGGTTTGAGTTTGTTGGGTTTCATTAAAGGGGTTGATTAAAGGTTTTGGAATGTTTCCATTTGAAACCAAAAATGTCTTCATCAAACTTTTAATATTTTAATTAAAAGTTGGAAAATTTATTGTAAAGATAATAAGTTAGCCTAATGTAGAATCTCATATTGATAAGAAGAGAGACTCTTTAATTAGAGTTGGAGACCAGAGTTGCCGCATGCAGTTAGTAGCAGAGTTGCCCCTTAACTCTAAGTCCTGGCTTCATCCTTGGTTGCACCTCAGTCCAAATTTTTTTTCTTCTATATTATACATCTCCAATTATTGTTTTGTTCTAATTTTTAATTTTGTGTGATTTTATTATATTTTAGAGTATTATCACTAGCAACAATTATAATCAAAATCCATTCAGCTTTATAATTGAAATCATGTTGTGAGATAGAGTGTGTATGGCAATATATAACGTAGCGTATTCAAAAATAATTAACGAATAGTTTTGAGAAAAATAAGTTGTAAATAATTAATTAAAAATCATACAAATTTTCACAATTAGTGAAAAACCCTTCAAACTTTCTTTATATCTTTTTATTATATGTGAATTTTAAAAATCTAATGTGGGGCCAGCTATGTAAGGAGGTATTGGTGAGTTTGAAGGAATTGGGCCTGCGGCCCAATGGCCCAGTCCGAAGATGGCAGCCTGTCCTAGGATGATTTAATAAGAACATGGTACAAATAATGTGAGAAGAAGAGGCGAGGATCACATATGGAAATTCAAAGTGCGCTTGAGGATAAGTCTCACCTCGGAATTGCGGTCCGATGTGGATACAACTACCTTGTTATCCCAGGTAGTCCACCAGGTTGTATTGTAATTGAGAAACCGATGTGGGATGGTGGAGGCAACAAATATCTTCTAACGCTGCTACATCTACATTAAATGCTTCCCAACTAACTCTCTGGCCGCATTAATGTGGAGGTGATGCCTGAACAGTGATCAAGCAGCCTTACGGTTACTAGGTAGAGACCCTGAGGGTGGTTAGATGGGACATAAAGGAGTTCCCAGGATAGAATCTACACATGTACGGTGAAAACAAGGGAAGGAACATGGTATATAACGGGAAAGGGGATGACATTAAAGAGGACTTTTGGAAGCTGCACGAAGGAGATAGTCTTTTATGTCTAATAGAACTAATTCTTTCTCCCATTCTCTAAAAATTTATTATTTGGACTTATTGGATTATTTTCCTTCTCATTTTCAGGGGCCTTTCCAAATTGAGTCCTTACATCTAACAATTAGATTACATATTCTTATTATATCTTCCTTACTTTCAAAATTTCAAGAAAATAAAAAATCAATAACTATATCATCAATCAAATGTTTAAATTTTTGTAAATTAAAATTTTGTATAAAAAATAAGTTTATTGATTAAATGATAAATAACATCTAATTTGAGAAAAATTTTATGTGTATTAAAAACATTAAAAAAAAATGTACAATCCAAAAGTTAAAATTTTAAAATGTACATTAAATAGAAAGATATATAAGAGAATTTGAAGAGTTTGTCTTCATAAAAGAAACCTTTTCCTTTTTCTCTTCACCATGGTCGACACTCCACTAGTACTAGAACTTTAAAAAGTTCATTGCTTTGTAAATAAGCAGAGAAATTCTCCTTGTGCTTTGTAAATATGCAGAGAAATTCACTTTGAAAATAGATGAGTGTGATTTAGATGAAATTGAAAATTTTTTACAAAAAAAAGAAAAAAGGTTAGCCGAATAATATAATAGGACTCATAAATAATAATAATAAAATATATGTCTCACAAATATTAAAAAAAAACTAAAAAATAAAAGAAAATGTTAACCAACACTGGTCAGTGCTTATTAAGGTGTAAAAAAGTCAAAAAAAAATATTAAAAAAAAATGCCAAACAACACTTAAAAAAAAAAAAACAAAAAAGCTCACGTCAGACTCATTCTTCATTGATAACAGCTGGCCAAAAGTTACTTTTTAAAATACTACTGTTCACTAATATGCGTGAAAAGAGACCAGATAAATTCCCAAACAGACTACTATGTGTTGATAGTATTCTCCACATTGTTTTACAAGTTTTTGCCGACAGATTAACTTGGATTAACTTTACCTACTCGGGTTACTTTTGGAGACTTATCGTGGTGTAGTTTGTCTTTAAAAGACAGACTCCGAAGACAGAAGACAGGTTCAAACAGAAGTCCAAAGTTTCAGGTCCAAAAAAATTAGAGAATTAAGGTCCAAAATAGAGGTTCAAAGAAGACAGCTTTCCCCTCTCCCTGAGAAAGATTTTGTAATCCTTCCTCTCTTGTAATCTTCAACCTTCCCCTTACAGACTTTATCTTGTAACCTTTCAGTTTCAAAGACATATTTTACTTTGTAATCTTGTAACTCTTCAGACAGTGCTTATTTTCAAACCTTGCATCAAAGACAGAAGTTTTCAGTTTTAATCAGAGACAGAAGTTTTATTCAAGTAAGATTTTACTAGTTTTTGTTTTCATTTTCCGTACTCCATTTTAACTTATTTTAAATATATTTATTTTGCTATTTTCTTCTTTATCATATATTTTATCATTATTTATGCTTCTATATTACTGTTGTGCTCTCTCCTTGGTAGATAATGGTATCAAAGCTGTGAATGGTAGATGTATGAGTTTTATTTCTTTGCAATTAAGAAGTTACAAGAAACTGAGATTACTGAATAGCCACTAAGGTTTAAAATAAAACAAATTTCATAATTATTGAAAAACATTTCAAACTTTCTCTATATATTTTTATTATATATGAATTTTAAAATTTTAATTATTAGGTTGCATTGAACGTTATTATTATATCTTACATGCTTGTGAGATTTTAAGAAAATAAAAAAATAATAGCTATATTATCAATTAAATATTTAAAATTTAAATTTTTGTGGGTTAAAATTTTACATAAAAAATAAATTAATTGATTCAATGATAAATAACATTCAATTTAAATAAAATTTTATAGGTGTTAAGAGTATAAACAACTACCGATAAATTTTTAAACTTTAATAAAAGGATAGAGAGTTAGAAGAGTCTGTGAAGAAACATTTTCCTTTTGCTTTTTCATCTTGGCGAACACTCCACTAGTACTGGAACTTTAAAAAGTTCGTTTCTTTGTAAATAAGTGGACAAATTCACTTCACTTGATGTTATGCTGGTGCCGTATAGTCGCACCATTTGTGGTAGAACTCACTTGCGATGAGTTGTGATTAGCAAACCAACGATGATTGGTATAAAAAAGTTAAAAAAAAAAAAAAAAACATTAAATAGTATTTATAAAGGTGAAAAAATAAAATAAAGGTATAAAAAAGATAAAAATTGCACTAATCTTCTTGGGTATCAAGCACAAAAATGTGGCATTGAGAGATTTTTCAAAGATACATTCTTTGTGGAAGTCTGCAAAAAAAGCCAAGATCTCATTCTCAAAAACACACCAGCATTTTTGAAAGAAAGCCATCGTAAAGCCATCTGGACCGGGGGCCTTATCTCCCTTAGCCTCCCGTAGGGCTGCTATGATCTCCTCCTTCTCAAACTCCCTTTCTAAAGTAACCCTATCAGTTTCATCCAGACTTGCAAACTCTAAACCATCAATAGTGGGCCTCCAAGATTCAGTCTCCTGGTACCAAGATTTATAAAAACCCACCACTTGATCCTGAATGGCAGGCTCATCCTCATACAAAATGCCCTCAACCTCCACAGCCCTCATAGCATTTGTACGTCTATGAGAATTAGCAAGCCTATGAAAAAACCCAGTATTATTATCCCCTTCTTTTAAGTACAAAGCCTTCGATTTCTGCCTCCAAGAAATCTCCTCCAAAGAAGCTAAATGCTCAATAGCAACCTTTATCTCACCTCTTCTCACACTATTTGCCGGTGACAAAGATTGTATCCCTTCTCTCAAATCTAAGTCCAAAAGTTCAGCCAGCAATCATTTTTTCCTAAAAGACACATCCCCAAAAACATGTTTAGTCCAATGCTTCAAGTCTCCCTTGAGAGCCTTTAATTTGCAAGCTAGAATATAACTAGGAGACCTCACAAAATGGTATCCGTTCCACCAACCTCGCACCAGATCCACAAATCCCTCCACCTTAAGCCACATATTCTCAAATTTGAAAGAAGTCTTTCCCCTCGACATTCCACCTGCCTCCACTAGAATAGGACAATGGTCCAAAATCACTCGAGGAAGAGGCCTTTGAATCACATCCAAAAAGTGATCCTCCCAATCAGCGGATACCAGAACTCTATCAATTCTAGACATAGAAGGGTTCTCTGAGTCACGGAACCATGTAAACTCGCCCCCCACCAAAGGTATATCAACCAAAAAATTCCTCTCAATAAAATCCGAGAATTTGAACATTGCTGGACTAAAAGAAGTGCAACCAAGACGCTCTGCTGGGTATCTGATGATATTAAAATCACCGAAAACACACCAAGCTGCATTCCACTTCCCTCTCACACTATCAAGTTCAGTCCACAGAGCATCCCTAAGACCATCAACATTCGGACCATACACCCCTGTACATATCCAAGCAAAACCGTCTACCACACCCTGAAACAAAATAGAAACAGAAAAGCATCCAACCAGTACATCCATTTTTTTAAATACCCTCGTATCCCAAGCCAAAATAACCCCTCCGGCTGTATGAATGGCATCCAAAGCTACCCAATCAACAAAAGGGCTGCTCCAAAGACTCTTCACAACAACAGGATTGACAGAATCCATTTTAGTTTCTTGGAGACACTACATCACACTTCCACTCCTTGAGTAAATTCTTCACCGTATCCCTCTTTTGAGGATTGTTTAATCCTCTCACATTCCACGATAAGAGTTCAAATTCATGGATAACTAACTGAACCCACCCCACAGGAATACTCAATCCCTCTGGTTTGTCGCCCAGATTGCCCCTCATAGTTGACGGAAGAAACTAAATTCCTCAATTCCCTCATACCTTTTTTAGATGAAGAGGTATTGTGGCGCAACCTACCTGCCGTAGCTTGCTTTTCCCACACTTCCTCAAGCTTTTGAAAGAGAGCAATGCACTGCTGCTCACAGGAATCAATAGGAAATCCCACATATTTACTAAAGCCTTTAATCTTCCTCTTCACCCACACTGAAGGTTCCAGATCCTCCCCCACAAAAAAATCATCTAGTACATCCTCTGATACTATATCCAAACCCCCGTGAGGATCCCACTTAGCCAGAGGAACACAATCCAAAGTATTCCTACTCTCCTCATCCTGACTTGACCCCTTGGGATTGACCCAATCCAACAACAGAACTTCCTCTTCCTTAGAATCAAAACCCAGCTCAGAGAGAGGATAGAAATCATTTTTACCCAGCAACTTGTGATGGCGGGCCATATCGTAGGATTCAAAAACTGATAGAGATGGGGAAGCATCGGAATCAGCGTTGACAGACTGCCCAACAAAGTTTTGAGCATCACCGGAGTTTGGGAAATCCTCCGCTGGACTAACAGTGACAATTACAGTGTCACCCACACCACTTGCTTCAGCCCCACTTGATTTATGGCCCACCGGGAGACCACCAACAGCCCCAATCTCATCACCGTGCCCATCGGACCTTGGGAAGACTCCACCCAACTCGCCAGAGCCCGGAACCACCAGCAGAAGCTTCTCGGCTGGGCCATGGGGGTCCGATCCGTCACTACACTGGGGTCCCGCCAAAAAATCGCCTGTCAAAACCTCCTCCACACGCTCATCGGCCCTTGGGAGGTCCCCACCCAGCTCGTCGGTGATCAGAGACAGCTTCGGAGCCTTCTCTCCTGAACCTTCTCCCACCTCCCACGAGCTTCTCTCTGTCAGCCTTTCTAAGTTTTTAAGAAATTCATTTTGGGCTTTAGTTGGTTCAGCCCGCTGAGCTGGATCAGAAGGTACTGGGCCCAACTTAGCACCTGTTGGTTTGACAAAATTGCTCCAGCGTACCTGACGTTGAGTATACCCATCAAAGGTAGCAGTTATTTTTAAAGAAAAGTGGGCTTGGGTCCATCTGGCAGGAGGGCCACGGAAGGGCCAGCTATTTATGGGATGCTTATTTGAATTTTGAAGAAAATCAAATCCCCCAAAACTCTCCTTCTGATTTAAATTCCTAGGAATATTTGGAAAATGATCCTCTAGACATAACTCCCTTCCAGATTTCGCGCCTCCATTAAGATTTTTCCAAATCTGATTCCTTGAATTTCCGGTGGATGTTTCTAGCCCACCACCGCCAGCAACCATCTCCTTCCCCGGCCTAGATGCTGATTTTCCCAAGAAAAATTCACGTAGCTTCAATTCAAAGAAAGCCCAACCTCTCTTATTCCTCCCTTCCGGGACACACAAACAACCACGTCTTGCCCCATTGTGATACTCGGAGATTTCCACAAAAAGACCACTCTTATTCGACCTACTAGAAAACAAGCTTCTTCTTCTTCTTCTTTTTTGTGTGTGCATGTTATCTCATTTATAAAATCTACTAAAAATTGAAACTATCTATGTTTGGTATGGTTTTTGGAGCCTAGATAAGCCTGCTTTGAGGTAATAAGTTTTTTTTTTTTTAAAAAAAAACATAAAATAGTGAGAAATGCTTCTGTCATTGATGATGAAATTTATATAGCAACTGATATCTATTGGTAAGCTATCTCGGTAAGTGAAAAAGATATTACAATACATAGTCTTCTATCATATAATTTACAGAAACTACGATTGCAGGCTACAAGATGAGAAAGCATGGTTTGTTCGGCTGATACTAGAAAATAACGTAGCAAAAGGCCATAATGTTTCTATGATTGAACACAATATGATACTTCGGTTTTGGTCTTCTTTTTTTTTCTTTTTTTTGTCTTTTTTATATTGTAAGAGCCTATTGCATTATCAATAGAGAATTTGTTGTGTCAAGGATATTTAAAAAAGAATTTCGGACCCATTAGATTGAGAAGTCTTTTTTACTCATAAGCCTAACTACTTTTAGTTACTTTTTGAAGTATATTTCTGTAATGCTCGGTTTTTATTTATGCAGTAAGTTTTGGATGTTCTAAAAGATGTTTTTAAAATAAAATAGTCTTGAAGATGTTAGCACTATTAGAAGAGTCAATTGCACTAGAAATAGGATCAACAGAGGTATCCAGTTTGTGTTGAAAATTCAGAACTGGGTATTGTTGACAGTTCATCTAATGAGGAGAAAGAATAATCTATTTAGGTAGTATTTCTGCACTAACAAATGCACTTAAGAAATGAGAACCATGAGAATGAAAAAGAAAACTTGATACTTCACAACTACTAAGTTTGGTTTTGGACATCAAATTTTAAGGCCTACTATTATTGGCATCATAAAGCATGAAACAACTTACTAAGTTCTATTTTCCTTGAATACTTGGTACTATTTAGTTAGGAAAGATTATTGTTAAATAGTATTAATGTTATAGGTTATAGCATCTTATAATTGTGATCTTGAATGCCATTTGATATTCTATTATGAATTAATCTATCAAAAAGGGTTAGGATAAGTGTATTAGTCAATTAAAAAAAAACAACAACGAAAACAAAGATATATCATCTATCTTAACATTTATTTAGAGATTGTTTTTGTGTAATGTGTAATGAGCATTGACTTTACTGTGCGTTTGTTGAGTTTGCAGTGTCTTTACCTATTTGATAAAATGTGTTTGGAATTGCAATTAACTAATGTGATTTTTTTTTTCTCCCAAATGTAAGGTTAATTGGAGTGCAATTTGCTGGGTCTAAATTTGCTGAAATATTTGATTGGCTGCAATTGAATCTTTTTGTTTAGTGGAGCAAAAGAAACGTTTTAGTTATATTTTCACTTTTTTATTAGCATTGTGTTCAGAGGTTTGTAGCAAATTAGAGAGACAATGTTTTGGCTCTATGAAGTTACAAATTTGCACCTTTCATAAATACACTCTTCTCTCTAGCCCTCTCTCTAAAGCCCCAAAGCAACCTTTTCTCATTCTACAACCTTTCCTTCTTACCTCTCACCTTTTTCTGAATCTAGCAATGATTAAGAAGCATGAAGTTTGAATCCGAACTGTTTAAATTGGGGCCGTTGACAATGCTGCCGTTGAAGGCGAGAGTGGCCTCCATGATCGCTTACTAGCTTGTCCATTTCTCCAACCCAGAAGACTAAGCCTTCCTTCACAATGGTTTAAAGGATGCTCGATAGGTTGACAACTCCAAAGATCAAAACTCTTTTTTCCCTCTTTTTGTTTGGTGGGTTTCATTGAAATTTGCTATATGAATGAAATGTCCTATTTCTGAACATGGGATTTGAAAGTTTTTACATATTTTGTAGTATTACATAAAGCCCAATTCGTGGATTGCACATTTTCATAGTGTTGTTTCTTTTACATTTACACAAACTGTTTGATAAAATTCTTAAGTGATGTTTTGTATATATGGATTACTTTATGTTGTTAAATTTGAGTTTGGTATTGATTCAAAATTTGTAATGGTTCATTTATATAAACCTGCCATGTTTTTTGAATTTTAGATAATTATTATTAATTATATGGCACACAATCACGTCTTATAGGATCTCAGTTTCTAGCGCCTCATTTATATTGGCTCTTATTAGAAATTTTGTATTTATAATGACATATTTTCCCCCATATGTTAATGCAAATCACTCATCCCTGACTTTTAAGACTTTTGGCTACTATTCGATAACTGCTACTAAATTAAATTGAAGGGTTAGGAAAGCCTAATTTTCCCTTTGTAGCTATTATTTACTTTGTAACTCTTTGTAGAAAATGAGTACAAGCTACATTTAATGCTTACCATAAAAATAATTGTTTTAAAAAAAAAAAAAATTGATTTAGAGATTTTAATTAGACTAGTTTAAAGGAAAAGAAATGATATGCTATCTAACACTAATTCATGTGATTTAGATTTTAGATGGCAGATCTAATTTCGCATTTGTATGTGTTATTCGTTTGGAATCAATTTAACATATTTTTTTTTGAAACTTTTGATATGTCCAGGTATGCAAAAAGATCATCAATGGCTTGGATGCTCACAACATTAGACCCATAAGACTTTTAAGAGACAAAGCATGAAGTCCATAAACAAGGGGTTAAACTATTTGAATTTTGGTTTATTTTAGGATTATAAATGTTATTTTGAGCTATGAATCTAAATTTGTATGATGTTATGAAGAAAGGTATTTGTTTTTCCACTATTGTAAGTTTAATTTTTTCCCCTTCTTTAAAGTGTGTTAGTATATGTTACTATGATGAAGTATGATTTGATTTACTTTTGATGGTGTTAAATAAGAAAGAAAAATACTTTTTGGGATGCTATAAAAATACAACAAAAAAATTTTAAAAAATTTTAAATAAAAATCCTGTGCATTTGCATGGGTATGGGTTAAAAGCTCGTATATAATATAAAAGTTGAATCTCTACAATTGTGGATACACATAATAGTGACGTGTCTCTTTGAAAATGTATAAAACAATGACATATTATTTTTTGTAACTTCCTCCATCTGCTATAAAACAATGATGCATTAAACACATATTAACCAATGCGATGCATAGAAAAACTTTTAACTTTTCAAATATCATAAGAAATTATATTATCTATTATGAATACAAATCCTTTATCTCTTTGAATTGCCATGTGTTAGATTTTTTTTTTATTATTTTTTTTTTCATTTTTAACTTTGTTTATTTTATAAGGAAAGTCAAGGGAATACATGATACGTTGTGATTGAAAAAAAAAAAAAAAAAAAAAAAAAAAAAAAAAAAAAACCAACCCCCACACACACAAGTTAGAGGATTTATATTCCAATGTTGCATGCATAACCGCTTGGATTGCATCTGTCTTGTACACCCCAAAGGAAAATAAAATAATTCTAGTATTTATAATAACAAATTGACATTTTAATAGCAGACTTTACAACCAAAATAAGTTGATTTGTTTTCCATTTTTTTATTTAGTTCAAGCTCCTAAGAAGATGGTCCACAAAAGATGTACAACACTCTAAATGATACTAAAGAGTATCATAAAATACTTAGATATGCAAACACTAAAGCAATTGTACTGAAAATCACTACTTCATCTGTGACTACCAAATACCCATTATAGGAGCTTATGCTAAGAATATCACCATAGGTTCTTTGTCAGTGACTATCAAATACCTATTAAAGGAGCACATGCATGGATTAAGTATTTCACCGTAAGTTTATTAACTTTTTATAGGGCTTTTAAAATTAAAATTCTTTTTAAGTGATCATAACCCTTCAAAGCTTGTGCAGGAAGCAAACCTACAAAATATACGGCTAAACAACAAAGAAATCTAGCTTCCTCTATAGAATCCATCAAACCAATTGCATAACCTAGAGGTGTCTTTTTTGAGGGCACAAAAGCTTATATGCAATAAGGCATTCATGGTGACTTATTCTTCATCAAAACCAAACTCTAGAACATCAAAGATTAAATTGAAACTAACAAAATCGAACTTTATGAGTAGAAGAGAAATGCTCAACTTCATCTACCATTACTACACACATTCCTTGAATAATGGTAGTCCATAATGGGATACTAATGCTACAAATATATTATATTGTCTTGTTCTTTTCCTGGCTTTTCCCAAAGATGATCAGCTAGGCAAAGAAAGTATTTAAAAGCTTACCAAGAAAGCTAAGAGAAGCAAGAAATATGATGGAGGGTTTTGAGACTGGGATGTAACACTAAAGATTTTGAGACTACTATGATATCAATATTGCTCTACAAATATTTATAAAATCCGCCATTTTGTTCAAAATAAAAAGAACCAAGAATTTTTTTTATCACATCTAAGTCAGTTAACAACGAGAAAATTCAACAACAATGATGGCCAAATAAAAGTATAAAACAGCTCTAACAATCAAAAGTTAGTGAACAATAACACAAGTCAATAACATTGAAAATTAGAGAAAGAAAACAACAAAACACCCTACAAATTCTGGATGTAAGAATTCAAAAAAGAAAAAGAAAAAAGATCAAAAGAAAAAAAAAAAAAGATTAGATCATCATATTGCCGACTTAACTTCAAAATTCTATGAAAAACACAATCCATGTCTTCTCAAAATCGTAATTGTAATTTTGTGGAGAACAATCAATACCAAACCAAAATGATTTGTTGCGGATGATGGGGTGGATTGTATTTAGAATGTTCATGGGTAGATACAACATTGAAACACTTAAATGAATAATCGATGTGTGAGAGAAAAAGAGAGATAAGGTTGTGAGAAATTGAAAATTGGGATGGAAACAATATAATTTATTAATTTGCTGGAGATGAAGACGTATCAAAGGTACTTATCAAAAAAAGAAGACGTATCAAAGGCATCTCTGGGTTGGACATTTGAGGGCAACAGTTTGGTTTTATTAATTTGCTGTCATATGAGGTCCTTTTAGGTAGATTTATTAATTAAAAAAAAAAAAGTTTAATGGAAGAAATTTTTGTTTAGTACGTATAATATGATTGTTGATTATTTTATCTGTTTAATTTTCAATTGTTAATATAAAAAAAAAAAATGGTATTCTTATATTGATGAAGTGTGTGATACATAGAAAAATCGTGAAAGATTTTAGCATAAAAGTGATGACCAATTTTTGATGCTGAAAGGAAGTGTACTTAGTGATGTATTATTGGCATAAGACATCACGACCATATAGTGATGGGTTAATGGGGTGGGAAAGGTAAATGTAAATGCCAAAGTTCGGTAAGAAAGGAATGTGCATGTGATAATAATATACTTTCTCAAAAACTAATAAAATATGATAGAAATAATACTTTCATAATTTATTTGCAGTCATAACAAAACCATTATAAGCTTATAACCAATACAACAACACAGAGTTGTCACAATTGATAACATTATCCAAGTTAATCTTATAAAAAAAAAAACATTATCCAAGTTAAAATTACTCTAATTCTACTATTGACCTTTATAGCTTAACTGCCTCAGTATTTAGAATACAAAGAAATTATTCAGTCCTCTTGGAAGACCTCATCAATAATACCTAGTGGTCTTCCCATCTAATAGTATTATGCCATATGATAATTTATTGACTAAGATCCTTGGCATCAACCCAGTTTTAAAAATAAAATAAAATATTTTTTTCAAAAAAAGCCTTTCCCTTCACCTTCATCGTCCCTACCCTCTCACTCCACTACCACCACCACCATCCCCATCTTCAAAGTCAGCAATGATAACATAATTTATAAATAGAAAAACAATGAAAGTATGTAACTAATAAAAGCACACCAATATAGTCATAAATTAAATACATACTCATCATTGTAAGGCAATCCAGACAAATTAGCTGCTTCTGTTAAAGTTTTCCTCCACCTCTGAACCTTTTCTATGTCATCTTTGAATTTTTCTTCATGTTTAGCTAGTGCAACCCCAAACTCTCCATCTTGTTTACGTATTTCTGATGGGTTCACTTTGTAAAAAATTGGTAAAACGAATTGGCCATTACTCCTACACTCAAAAATCTTGACAAGTTCATTCAAGCACCAAGTAGAAGATGCAAAATTTTTAGAGAATACAACAATTGAAATCATTGACTCTCCCTTGTGTGTGTGTTTGTTTCTCAAAAAAAAAAAAAAAAAAAAAAACAAGACTTATAATATAAGTATAACCACTATAATCTCCTTTGAATACTCCATCAATTTTTTCTTTTCTTTTCTTTTTTTCACAGGTTTTCTTAAGTAACCTAAAAGGCATGTTCTTTTTTTTGACACGAGGCAAAGATTTTATGTTTTCCGTTATTGAATACCTTAATTACTGTTTCTCTTTCCAATTTGCTTCTTCAAAAGATTAATGGCTGTCACCCCTTAATTACAAGCAACCTGCTAAAAGGCCTGAATAGCTTTTTAGGCAAAAGACGATTTCCTTTAGAAGAGAAGCAAAAAGACCTTAATAGTTAATCCACCTTATTGATTTGTTTATTTGCTTCATTATTATTATTTTTTATTTCTTATTAAATCACAGGACGAAAAATATTTTCTGAGCATACTATTTATTTTGCATCCAATAGTAAATTATAAAACAGTTACATGATCAAGTAATTATAGACCATATACATGCACTTTTGGATTTTAACCCATTGATTTTTCAATTTAGTTACCGGATGACTATAAAATATTACCTATTTTAAAGTACAATAACTATAAATCTAATCTAATATCATACAATTCCATCTTCTAATTTATTTGGGACCTTACACCCCATATTTTGTCTAACACCCTTTGCAAGATATGCAATGAAGAGTCTAAGTGTGTTACTCGTGCACTATGTTACTACCACAACGTGAAGTTCACTGATGTGGTGGAATGGTTTGAAAGAAGATGTAATTAGGATTGGACATGAGAGTAGATGTGGCAATAAGGTAGATTTATCAATTTTAAACAAAGGAAGTTTGATGGAAGGAATTTTTGTTTAGTACGTATAATATGATTGTTGATTATTTTATCTGTTTATTTTCAATTGTTAATATATAAAAAATGGTATTCATATATTGATGAAGTGTGTGATATATAAAAAAATCGTAAAAGATTTTAACATAAAAGTGATGACCAATTTTTGGTGCCGAAAGGAAGTGTACTTAGTGATGTATTATTGGCATAAGACATTGCGACCATAGTGATGGGTTAATGGGGTGGGAACAGTAAATGTAAATGCCAAAGTTCGGCGAGAAAGGAAGGTGCTTGTGATAATAATTATACTTTCTCAAAAACTAATAAAATATGATAGAAACAATACTTTCGTAATTTATTAGTAGTCATAACAAAACCATTAAAAGCACACCAAAATATAAAGAAATTATTCTAATTCTACTATTGACCTTTATAGCTTAACTACCTTTGTATTTAAAATATAAAGAAATTATTCAGTCCTCCTGAAAGACCTCATCAACAATACCTAGTGGTCTTCTCATCTAATAGTATTATGCCATATGATAATTTATTGACTAAGATCCTTGACAACAACCCAGTTTAAATTTTTTTTTTTTTTAATACTTTTTTTAAAAAGCCTTCCCCTTCACCTTCATCATCCCTACCCTCTCACTCCACTACCACCACCACCACCACCATCCCCATCTTCAATGTCTGCAATGATAACATAATTTATAAATTGAAAAACAATAAAAATATGTAACTAATAAAAGTACACCAAAATAGTCATTAATTAAATACATACCCATCATTGTAATAAAATCTAGATAAATTAGCTGCTTCAGTTAAAGTTTTCCTCCACATCTAAACCTTTTCTTTGTCATCTTTGAATTTTTCTTCATGTTTAGCTAGTGCAATCCCACACTCTCTATCTTGTTTACGTATTTCTGATGGGTCTACTTTGTAAAAAAAAATGATAAAACCCGTTGGCCATTACTCTTACACTCAAAAATCTTGATAAGTTCATTCAAGCACCAAGTAGAAGAGGCAAAATTTTTAGAGAAGACAACAATTGAAATCTTTGACAATTCAATGGCTTTAAGAAGTTCCATTGAAATTTCTTCTCCCTTTTGAAGGTCATTATCGATGAAAGTGTTAATACCCTTGTCACACAAAGCCTTTGTAAGGTTGAATTTATTCAATCATGTGTTGGCTTTATTCCGTGTCAAATTTGCTTGTAATTTAGCAATTAGATACCTTGTATTTAGGTGAGAATTATGTAAGGGTAATGTGTGAAAGAGTGTGAAGAAAACTTAAGATGTGTGCAATTCAAGGGAGTCTCGTGACCGGATCTCGCAATTGGCAAGTCGCCAAAATGGCACACGTGTGAAGCATGCAGGGTTAGCTGAAGGGTCATGACAGCTAGAGCACTATAGGACAAAACTTCTAGTTTGGCCAGACAGTTAGCTCGCGACTCAAACTCACGACTCGTTCCAGTCACAAGCTTAAGTCGCCAAAATGCCCAGTTTGTTTGAAACCTGACTTTTCGCATTTCTCATATACACCACTATAAATACCCTTATACCCATGAAATGTAGAGAGCTTCCAGAGAGAATTTTGAGAGAGAAACCTTAGAGAAAAACAAGATTGACTCATCCACAATCTTCATCATTTGATTCTCCAAATTACTTTACTCTCAACGTTTCCATTGACATATTCTTGAGAGGTACATTTAGCCAAATCCTTATCTCACCATACCCATATCAATGAAGAGGTATTTTGGTGCTTAGGAAGCAGTTTAGAAGGGACCAATTCATTTGGTTAATGTAATGGGCTATTGCGGGATTCGATAAGCTAAAGAAGACAAGGTTTGGCGTAACCCTGTTAAAGAAAGAAGCTTGGAAGGCTTAAGTACATTGAATAGATTACGCTTGGAGGGTCTTCTGCTATTCATGTATCCCAACTTTATTTTCTAGTGGATTATTGACCGCTTGAAGGGCAGTAGAGAGGTTTTTCGCTGAGTACTTCGGTTTCCTCTTTGATAACACATCGCCGTGTTATCTTTGCGTTTGCATCTCTCTTCCCTTACTCTTTACCTTTTAATTACTGCTGCGTTTATGATTAATTTTGGTTTAGAGTGTTTTACCAATTTGGGTTTAGCTTACATTCATCATTCTGCACATATATTGTTTGTGTATAAGCTTGTATTGGTAATTTTGATTTTGGGGGTCTAAATGTTCATTAGTGTTTTACACGCAAATTGAACTTTCAGCCTTATATAAATGGCTTGTAAAATTATTACGAGTATCTTCACCTCAAAAACTTAAGAAGACATCATAGTCCCATTGGTGGGCAGAAGAAGAAGAAGAGGCTTCTTCGTTGGTCAATAAAACCATTTATATGATCTGTTGATTAAAGATGGAGAAGATGAAAAAAGAAGAGCAAAAGGTAAGAAAGATCAAAGATGTGACGAAATTAACAGGAATGATTAGAGATGAATGAAAGCTTGCAATTTGAGTGGAGGTTCACGGATAAGTTGAGGGCACTAAATTTGAAAGGTTTTGAGTACATACGTTTGATTGGGAAATTAACGAAAGAATGATGATTTACAACAAGCGTACTAAAATTGAATCTTAGAGAGAAAAAATCAAACTAGAAATATGGAATTGATAGGGAAAAAGAGAAATAGTGCTCACTACAATATGAAATAAGAAAGGATGGCTAATAGTGGCTCATTTTCACAATATATATATATTCTATTCAAAAGTTAGTGACTCCTTTTATTTTTTTCTTAATAATAATAATATAGTGGCTATAAAGTGTCAGTTGATTCATGACTATAGAGTGTGAGTTGACTCATGAGTCATGACTTAATGTACATGGTTGGAATTTTCCTTATTGCAATTTTCCACCTAGGGTGTCCTATGCGTTTTGCAATTTTCTACAATTTTCACAAAGAGAGAAAGTGGGAATCTTTTTTCTTTTTTGACAACGGGCATTCATGTGCAAACATCTTTATCATTGTAGCTTCTTAATTCTGTGACTTCTGTCCTTGAGCTTAAAAAAAAAAAATTGAGTACTCTCTCACAATTTTTTTTTTCTTTTGCTGAATTTTTTATTGTTTCTTAGTATGTAAGCGTGTCTTACACTTAAACTTCTTGTACGTAAAAGTATACTTCGCGTGTAGGTTGAAAAACGTTAAAAAGGGTTTGTAAAATACGAAAATATATATAAGTTTAACAAAATTAACGCAAACCTGTTTCTGTCAAAGATTGAAATGAAAAATTAAAATTATTGCTATTATTTACCGGCCTTATTGTACTATTTTAACTAACTTTTACCTTTATCTACAGTACTTTTAACAATAATTTTTTAATTTCAGCAAAATAAACAGTATCTAAACACACCCGAAAGTGAGAAATTACACATATAAAAGATTAAAATAATCTTAAATGAAACGTAATACCTCAAAGTCAAACACAAAGAATTAGTTTTAACTTTTTAATATTATTTTAAAACAATGCTACAATAAACAATATTTTTACAACAAAGTTTACGCGGTAAATTATTACTCATTTACATTTAGAGTTCATAACTTATATAATTTGTTTTACCTACTATTAATAGCTTGACACCTAGTTTTTATTATCAAATTATTGTGAAAATTATTCTTTATTTTATTAAGGAAAAATACTAATGCCACATAGTATTTTATAAATCTTTTTATAAACTACTGGTGTGATAAGTGATTATTATTAAGTAAAAACATGTATTAATGGCGGGCCCAAATGAAAACCTGTAAGAATTTATCTTTTTTTTTTTTGAAGGGTGTAAGAATTTATCATATCATAGTCTCACATTAATGTTTGTAAAAATATTGTAAAATTATTTGTCTTTAGCATAACTTTTTATTAAATTGTGAAACTCACAAAAAGTTAAACACAAAAGCTACCACAACCTATTGCCATGCTTCATCCCCTCGCTAGTACACCCCAATAATAATTGTAAGCGAGTAACTGAGTATATATATATATATATATTGTATTTATATGATAAATATTTTTGTATTTTTTACACAACCTTTTAAAAATAATCGTTTAACACCTGTATGACACATATTATTTATTTTTCCGTTTCCATATTTTTATGCTGAATTTTTGAAACGCACTTTTATTGAAAGATATCGAATTAAACCTGTTTGTATGTTTATCATAATATATGCATACCGTATTTTACTAACTATAGACTTAACCCTCAAGTTGATGAAATTTTATTTATTTTTTATTTATAATTCTACTTTGTGTTAATACGTCTTAGTATTGTATTTTTTAAGTCCCCGTCACAACTCACCTCTTTCCCTCTTATTATTTATGTTGATTTTATTTTGGATTAATATTTAGTTATTTTGAAAGTGGAGGTTGGAGTTTATGTTCAAATAAAATATACATGGTTATATATTTAAATGTACCTATAAATTTTTTGAGTAATAAATTATTATATTGTCTATCTTTAATTCCTTTAGTTTAATTTTAATTTTTGTTAAGATAATATTATAATTTTGTTGTGAGTTTTGATTATCATGATAATCTCCTTAAGAGAAGAAGAAGAAATTTGTATAATGATGATGTATGGAATCAGTTAGTTGAACACTTCGGCTTCGGTGGACTACAGCGTTAGCGGAGGCCTACAAAGAGAGAAAGCAGTCAAAGGGTGACCGGGGCGAGCCGGCCAAACACCCTCCGATGATGAAGTTAGTTTTTCTCTTCTAATGGAGTTCCAACTTTATTCAATGTAAAATCTCAAGAAATTCATACTTTGCATGGTGAAGACCGGGCCTTATATAGGGTACTCTAGGGCGGTTACTAGTTCAATAACTTCCCCCAGAATCTTGGAATTCGGACATAACCTCCTCAATGGCTACAAAAAATCATAACCGCCGTTGGAAGTTACATACATTGGAGGGATTGGCGGCGGTGAACGCGGGTTGATGAACCGCTACGAAGTTCGCTAAGTGTTTGCGTAGTCGTCCATGTGCTCTGCGCATGGACGACTCTTTGTCGTGCCGTTGTGTGGTCGTCCATGCACCTTGTGCATGGACGATTCTCTCAACTTGATTCCCTGGAGTGATCAATTGCCCAACATCCCAAGGACGAGATATCTGGACGAATCAGAGATGGCCTGATGTTTGGCTAACCGCAACTCTCTGGACGACCGTTCTGGACGAACCATAGATGTGATTTTTTGTTATACATCAGTTGCCCCCTTGTCCAGGGCGTCGTCCAGGGACATTATAGGGATTTTATCCCATTTATGTAGCCACGTGTCATGGTTTAATTCGTTGAGCAATTAAATCGATTGCATTTCCCCACGCGATTGCCACGTGTCATTTTCTTAGTGGGTGGTGTCGCTTCGCTGACCCCACTCCTGGGCCCTATAAATTGGCACATTCTCTTTCTTGCCCTCCACCTTTCTCATAAACTTCCTTCCGCTATCTCGTCCAAGAATCTCGTCTAGCGTTCGTCCTAGTTCTCAGTACTTCCTCTTCTTTTTAGGTTTTCGTCTTGACCTTTACTTTAGTTATGTCTTCGTCCAGTAGTATAGAGAGAGAAATAGATGAGTATCAGGACGTTTCATCTGGAAGCTATGAGAGCGGTGAGAGTAGTACTAGTTTAAGTAGCAGTTCCTCGGACGAGCAGTATTCGTCTGGGGTGCCTGGCATTTCCTTATAAGAATTTCAGGAAATGCAACGTAGGATGGCTTCTGGAACTGGGGCTAGCTTGTCCAGAGTGCCACCCAGCCCTTCTCAGGACGAGGAGGAGGAAGAAAACATTATATATAGCTGTGCACCTGAGGTAGCATCCACTTTGGACGCTCCTAAGTTAAGAACATTAGTAGATAGATACTAAATTCCTACCGAGTTTAAACCTCGTCTGCCTAGGGAAGGAGAGTGGTGCTGTTCACCTTCTACTGGTTTGGGGGTATACTCGTCTTATCTCTTAGCTGGTCTAAGGTTTCCCCTCAATTCCTTTTGTAGAGGTCTCTTCCATAGGTTAGGTATTGGTCCTAATCAACTTAATCCCAATGGTTGGAGGACGATAGTCGCCATGCAAGTGTTATGGCGTGAGGCACTGGAAGGGGATCGTCCTATAACAGTGGACGAGTTCCTCTACTGTTATAAGCCTTCAGAAATAAAACAGTCAGCTGGTTTTTACCAGTTCTCATCCAGAGGCTCTCCCTATAGCTTAATAAAGAGCCGTAGCTCGTCTGATAGGCTCTGGAAACAAGAATTTTTTATCATTCTGGTAACTGGGCTGGGGACCCAACAGATGTTAGTAATGCCCCCTTCCCTCCTTTTACCAGCCCCATAGGTCGCCTTCGTCCTGAGGGTATGTTTTCTTTTCATGTGATTCACTTTATTACTTACATTCTCTATCTTTCATTCATCTAACTATTTTTCTTTTGTTGGTGCAGCTGTTACTCGTCCACGTTTAAACAAAACTTTCTTAGAACGAAT
>NW_027070634.1:0-11981 GCF_002906115.3 Quercus suber | reverse complement strand
CTTACAAAGCTCCTAGGGTGGATCTAGACTTCATCTGAATGTCAACCCAACTGTCCACCCTAAGAAGCAACCACATCGGCGCTCATCTAAAGAATATTCTGATGCTGTCAAGAAAAAGGTGAACAAGCTTAAATAGGATGAGGCTATTAAGGAAGTGTTCTACCCTGAATGGTTGACCAATATGATGGTAGTAAAGAAAAAAAAGTGAAAAATAGCGAGTATGTGTGGATTTCACAGATCTGAACTTACAAAGCTCCTAGGGTGGATCTAGACTTCATCTGAATGTCAACCCAACTGTCCACCCTAAGAAGCAACCACATCGGCGCTCATCTAAAGAATATTCTGATGCTGTCAAGAAAAAGGTGAACAAGCTTAAATAGGATGAGGCTATTAAGGAAGTGTTCTACCCTGAATGGTTGACCAATATGATGGTAGTAAAGAAAAAAAAGTGAAAAATAGCGAGTATGTGTGGATTTCACAGATCTGAACAAGGCCTGTCCGAAGGACCCTTTCCCCATGCCTTGGATTGACTAGCTGGTGGATGTCACTGTAGGTCATCCTCGGATGAGCTTTTTGGACGCTTTCCAAGGATACCGCCAGATACCTTTGACTTTGGATGATCAAGAGATGACAACTTTTGTGACTCCTATTGGGAATTACCATTACAAGGTGATGCCCTTTAATTTAAAAAATGCTGGGGCTACCTACCATAGGATGATGACCAGGATGTTTGAGCCACAGTTAAGAAAAAATATTGAGATTTATATAGACGATATGGTGGTAAAGTGTAAGTTAGAATTCGAGCATGTTAATGACCTCGAGAACATCTTTGGGATATTAAGTAAACACAAGCTGCGCCTTAATGCTTCTAAGTGTTCTTTTGGTGTTGGCTCAGGAAAGTTCTTGGGGTACATGGTTACTCACTGTGAAATTGAAGTCAATCCTGACCAAATTAAAGCAATTAACAATTTACAACCACCTCGGAATCCCAAAGAGGTCCAAAAGTTGACAAGGATGATTGCTACTCTAAACTGATTCATCTCTCAGTTAGCAGATAAGTGTAAGCTTTTCTTTTAGTTGTTAAATAAGTGGAAGGGATTTGAATGGACTAAAGAGTGCGTCCTGGCATTCCAACAGATGAAGGATTACCTTTCTCGACCACCCATTATGTCCAGGCCAGAGGTGAATGAGGTTTTGTTTGCTTATATTACAGTGGCCTCCCATGCGGTGAGTTTGGTGCTGGTACAAGTTGATAGTGATGTGCAGAGGCCAGTTTACTATGTAAGCAAATCACTATATGAGGCTAAGGTTCGTTACCTACCACTAAAGAAGGCCATTTTGGCAGTGGTGCATGCTACTCGTAAGCTCCCCCACTACTTCTAATCACATACAGTTGTTGTCCTAACCCAATTTCCGCTCAAATCTCTACTTCGAAGTGTTGATTGCACTGGGAGGATTGCCAAGTAGGGTACGATCCTAGGGACTTTTGATATCAAGTACATGCCTTGCACTTCTGTCAAGGGTTAGGTCCTTGCTGATTTGGTGGTTGAGTTTGTGGAATCCCTATTAAAAGAGAGAATGGAGAAGCAGGACATGGATGAAAAATTAGTTGGTGCAATCTCTTTACATGAGCCTTCATCCTGGAGGATATACTTTGATGGTGCAACGAACCACAGAGGGTCTGGAGTGGGGCTAGTTTTGATATCTCTAGATTGGGCTTCTCGGCCACAAACAATGAGGCTAAATATGAAACTCTATTAGCAGGGATGATCATAGTTCAGAAAATGGGTGAAAAAGCAGTGGAGATATTCTCTAATTCAAGGCTGGTTGTGAGCCAAGTTTAGGGAGAGTTGGAAGCCAGAGATCTCAGAATGCAGGAATATTTGAACAAGGTTAGACACTTATAGTCAAGATTTGAGTCTTTTGACTTATCGTAGATTCCTAGAAGTAGAAATGCACATGCTGACTATCTTGCCACGCTGGCAACCTCCTTGGCACAAAGTTTGCCTCAGGTGATTCTCGTGGAAGACTTATGTAAACCTATTGAAGTAAGGAGAAACGTGGTTCACGTTTATTAGATTAGGGTGGGTCCTAGCTGGATGGACTCCAAAGTATTGTTCCTTAGGGAGGATATCTTACCCGAAGAGAAATCAGAGGCTGACAAGATGCAAAGAAAGACTCCTCGGTTTTGGCTATTCGAGGACCAAAAGTTGTATAATCGCTCTTTTTCTGTGCCGTATTTATTGTGCATACACCCTAAGACATCAGAGCTGCTTCTAGAGTAGTTACATGAAGGGATTCGTGGAAGTCACACAGGAGGCAAATCTTTGTCTCACAGAGCCCTTACACAGGGATATTGGTGGCCGAACATGCAGAAGGAAATACAAGAATATGTGAAGAAGTGTGACCAGTGCTAGAAATTTGCCCTAAATATTCATCAACTAGGAAAGGTCCTTAATCCTCTATCCAGCCCTTGGCCTTTTGCTCAATGGGGCTTAGGTATTGTTAGACCTTTCCTTAAGGCAGCAGGGAATAATAGATATTTACTAGTCGGCACGGATTACTTCACCAAGTGAGTTGAAGCTAAACCATTGACAAATATCAGGAACGTGGATGCCAAGAGATTTGTTTGGAAAAACATTACTACTCAGTTTGGGATCCCTTATACACTCATCTCAGACAATGAACTTTAGTTTGATAGCAAAGTTTTCAGGAGGTATTATTGTGACCTGGGAATTACGAATAGGTATTCCACCTCGACTTACCCACAAGGGAATGGACAAGCCGAGGCTATTAATAAAGTTATAGTAGGTGGACTCAAGAAGAGGTTGGATGATATGAAGAGAAAATGGGTGGAGGAGCGGTCACACGTCCTTTGGACATATCGGACCACACCTCGCAGATCAACAGGAGAGACACCCTTTTCAATGACTTATGGAGCGAGACTGTTATTCCTATAGAGACTAGATTTTCAACACTGAAAATGAATTCTTTCACTCTGAGCAATAATGATAGGTTATTAGGAAAGAGCCTAGACTTAATTGAAGAGTGAAGAGAAAATGCCATAGTCCAACTGGCATATTATCAGTATAAGCTCAAGAAAGGATATGATGCCAATGTAAAGTTAAGGCCAGTAGCACCTGAGGACCTGGTATTAAGAAAGGTATTGGGTATTGTTAAGAACCCAGCATGGGAGAAGTTAGGGCCCAACTGGGAAAAGCCATATTGTATCACATCAATGGCTGAAATAAGTGCATATTATCTTAAAGATCTAGAGGAGAAGATTGTACCACGCCCATGGAATGTAAACAACCTAAGAATGTATTATTATTAATGAAAGCTTTCTTTACCGTATTTGGGTTTATTATATTGTGCGTCATGCGTTCTACAATTTGTTTGAGTATCAAACAGAACCTTGGTCATGCCTGGTTCCTCGGATCACATACCTTGGGTAAATTGATATTTTAAATCATTTTTATAAGTATTAAACAGAACTTTAACTATGCCTGGCTCCTCGGACCACATGCTTTGGGTAAATTAATACTTCTTAACATCTATCTAAGCGTTAAACACAACCTCAATTATGTCTGGTTCCTCGAACCACCTACTTTGGGTAAATTAATACTTCAAATCATTTTTCTAAGTGTTAAACAGATCCTTAGCTATACTTGGCTCCTCGGACCATATGTTTTGAGTAAATTAATACTTCCTGACATCTATCTAAGTGTTAAACAGAATCTTAACTATGTCTGGCTCTTCGGACCACATGTTTTGGGTAAATTAATACTTCATATTAATTCCTAAGTACCAAACAGAACCATAGTTATACTTGATTCCTCGGACCACATACATTGGGCAAGATCTTACTTTCTATTATTTACCTAAGTATCAAGTAGAACCAGCCATGCTGAGTGGCAAAAATCTTTGTTATAATAACATGATCAAGTGAACACTCATGAGCATCAGTTAAAGCATTTGAAAGTATGTCCATGATTTAGTTTGAAAATTGATTATCATCCCCAATTCCTTAGACTTACTGATAAATGGAAAACTAAGTGGAGCCCGATGTGAACGGATGCTCTGCAATTATGTATGTTTTTGAGATTAAGATTACACTTTGCTGGGATTACAGACTTAGCAGATTTAACTTATCTTGTTGCTTATCATATAAGGTGGGATAACTATGATGCACTTATGCAGAAAACTAAATGGAACTTTATTTCATTTCCATGTTAGTTAAGTGTTAGATAAAACATAAACTATGTTAGAATCAACATCAATATCACAAATATGAAGGAAAAACTGGTAAATTATCATTATATGAGCCTTAGAAAAAGGCAAATTGCTTACAAAATGTCAATTGGATTACAAGTCTTGAAAATAAAAACAAAAGATGAAAAGAAAGAACTACCCTAAAACTACTTCTTTTTTGTTACAATTTTTTCTTTGGGCGGGGCCTTGGACTGGGAAACTGCAGCTTCCAAGGATCCTTGGTCTATGCCTTTGGGCTCACCTTTGGCAGGCAATGGAAGAATTGCAAGAACAATCTCCATCTCGGGTGCCTCATTGCCTTTAGTGGGATCTTGGGGAGCAATCGGGGGCTTGGTGGCATCAGAGGCCACTCCCTTAGTCATGTCAACTTCTTTTTCAATCGCCCCAGGCTGTTCGGCCTCTTTTGATGGGCTGCCAGAAGGGGGAGGGATCTCATCTAGGCCATTCTTCTCAGGCTCTACCACCTCGAAAGGAGGTTTTGCCTTGGAGCTGCTGGAGGAGGAGGCACGGATAGCAGGGGGGTAGTATACACACTCTGCCTTCCTGAGTATGGAAAAGGCCTCAACCTCGGCTTGGTTAAGGGCCTCATTCCACACTTGGAGGCAGTAGTTTATACATACCCTTGGAACCTCAGCCCTTAGGGCCTCCTCGGTCTCTGTCACCCCTATCTCGTAGCCATCCTGCTCGGCTTTGTCTCTGGCCTTCTCGGCCTCCTCCAATTTCTTCTTTAATGTGACGATTTGCTGTTTGGAGGTGGCTAGCTAGTCCTGGGTCTGGCGAATGAGCACTCTTTGACCTTCGGCCTGCCTCTCAGCACTGTCTAAGGCAGCTTTAGCACTTCTTTTTCCCCTCTTTGCCTCGGTTAGCTTATTCTTAAGCTCTTGATTGCTTTTTTGGGTCACGTGGAAGGCATCCATGGCCGCTATTTGTCTCCTTTCTTCCTTTTTCATTTGACGGTGAGAGTAGTCCACCATCTCCTCAGCCCTATACATGGCTTGAATAGCCTGCCAAGGAAAGAAGCATTTAACAAAGGAAGAAAAAGAAGTAATAAAAAAATAAAAAAATCATAAGTAAAAAAAAAAAAAAAAAGGGGGTTAAAGAACTTACCATTGCGAGGTCCCTTTTTAGACCGAGGAACACTTCATGTTTCCACATGGATCTGAGGTCAGTCATATCCTTGGGCAGCAACAGAACCTGCTCCACTAAGTCGGCCACATAGCCCGCCTTGCCCCCAAGTCTCTTATATAGGCATCACTTGGCGGAGGGGCACCATCTAGCGTCAACAGTTGGGCCCAGACTGGTGCTGCTATTTATTGGTCACCCCTCCTTTCACCCTCGCTAGATGATCTCGTCTGCATACCCCTGGGTTGTTTGGCCCCTTTCTGGGCTCGTCTTCCAGGGAGAGGTGGGTTCTTCCTGTCTCCACCACCTCCTTGCCTTTATGATCCCTCTTCCTCTTATGTTCGGCGAGATCAGCTTGAACGGGTTTGGGCAGGGGGGGGTGGAGGGGTGGGAAGCTTGTTCTGGGTGGCCTTCCCCCCAAGTTGGGACTCCAGCAGCTCCTGGAGAGTTGATCTCTACTTGCGTTGAATCCCCATCTCTTCAGGAACTATGATGTCTTCTTGGATGCTATGTACTTGAACCAAAGAAGGATGGCTGCGGTCACCAGTTGAAATTTTTGGGGACAATAGTTGGTTAAAGACTTCAAACTTGTCTTCCGAGTCAGAAACTTCAACAACTTCTTCCCTTTCCTCGATCGTGGGCTGAGACGAGGTTGCCTCCTCTTCGGCAAAGTGTTGGGAGGGCAGGGCTACCTTTGGAATGCCTTCTAGTATAGGACTAGTGGTGTGCATGCCTTCCGGGATAGGACCGGTGATGAGGAAGCTTGGAGCAACGATACTGACTCGGTGCAGGCGAGGGTCCTTTGCTTTGATTATGCACCTCAGCGCTTGGAAACTTTTGGAGATAGGGATGTAGTCCAAAATTAGATGGGCCGCCCTCAGTTGGCCGTCTTTGTGGACGAACACCTCGGCCTTTAAAATCTTGTCTAAGCTCTCCTGGTTCACAAGATTGAAGTTGAGAATGGTAGCGTTCTTATCTGCAAAACCATTAAGGGGAAAAAAAATCATTATCAAAGAATAATGCAAATTGAAATAAATTTCATGTACAAACACAAGCAAAAGAAAAAGGGGTAACTATGAAATTATAAACCTAAATTTAGAGTCCCACCTAGTTTCCCCTCTCTCGTTGGACAGGGGAGGCCATCTTGCCACTCTCTTGATACGATCAAGAAGTCCTTTTTCAGGCCTTTGTTAGAATTGGGGAGGCATTGGATGAGCCTGACCTCGAGGTACCTAGATTTTAGGTAATACCCTTGCCCCGTTAGGCGATGGAGGTTGTAAATCCAATTGACGTCATGGTGAGTGAGGTTTAAGCCCATTCTCTCGTTAAGGGCATCTACACTACCTAAGATTCTAAACATGTTTGGGGCGCATTGAGTGGAAGCTAACCTATGGGCCCTAAGGTAGTCCCTGGTAACCGTGCCCATAAGGATTCTCATCCCTCCTTCTATGAAGGCAATCATTGAGATCACCACTTCTCCGTCTTGCCTTTTCTCATGCCATTCTCCTTCCTTACAGTACCTAATGGCTACTCCTGGAGGGATCCTATACTCAGCTTTAAAGTTCTCTAAACCCTCCTCAGAATCTACCAAATGGACAAATCTATCTATTCCTAAGAAAGGTTTGGAGGAATTAAGAAGATTGAGAGAAGTAAAAGGAGCCGAGGAGGAAAAAACACAAACAAAAGAATAGTATATGGAAAAATAAAGTAAAAAGGTTTATGAAGACTTATAGAAAAAAGAAAACTCTCTTCGGACAGGCTCTTGGTACTTGTGAGGGCACAAGTGAGTTGGGTAAGTTTACAGGTTCAATGTATGAGCGCTAGAGTGAAATGAATGCTAAAGTGAGAAGAGTGATTGATTCGGACAGTATTTATATCAAAAAGAAAGTTACAAGAGGGAAAATTCCCGCTCGGGTTCTAACAAGATCCTCAGCCGTTGAATCCACATTGCACCGTAGAATGTGGGGAACGTGAAGCCGAAAAAATTTAATGAGGGCGAGTCTCATATGCCGAAGCTTCAAGAGCAGGCCTTGGGCAATTAAAAAGGTATTTGCATAATCAGGAGTGATGTATAATAAGGGCATAATGGTTGTGATGATATCGAAATTCTCCTTTTTGTCGGAGGAGGAAAAGAAGGGAATTTTGAGGGGCTATTGTAAGGATGATAGGCCCAGGAGCCCATATCTATGTATATATTGGGCCAGGGGCCTAATCCAAGGACTTTAAACAATCTGAGGCGGGTAAACACTTTCATAAGGATCCGTATTAGTAAGTGAAGAAGTGAAATCCGATTAAAGCCATCCATAAGGGTGGTCTGAGGAGGAATCCCTCCTCGGATGGGCAAAGCTGATGTTAGAAGAGGCGGTTTGACATTAAGAGCAACGTTCTGGACAATTCCATTGATGATGATAAGTATCAAGAAGGAACAAGACAAAGGGAGGCCATGAAATATTTAAAAAGAAAAGCTGCTACCATCGCATTAAATACTCTGCAGCTAACTCTCTGGTTGCATTAATGAGGAAGTGATACCTGAACAATAACTATCAGCCTTTCAACTAATAATTAAAAAAAAATAAAAATCAAGTTTGAAAATAAAAATCAAGCTTTGTGTTAAGCTTGATTTTGATAACAAAGTAAACAAACAAAATTTGAGTGCTATAGATATTACTTTTCATCACAATTGTCAGATCCCAACAAAATAAAACACCTCAAAAAATAATTTTCACTACCATAAATTAATTTAAAACCTTTATAAAAGGTAATAATAAAATCCACAATTTCGATGAAAAGAAACTGCAATAGCCTTCTTCCAAGAAACCTCTGATTATTTGCAAGGAAGAGGAGACTAAGGCATAGTCTTGCTTTCTGTGTGAACTGTGGCTAATTACTTTTTGAACTTTCTAGGCACTAGTTACACTCTTTACATTGCAACAAAATATCATGGAAATAAAACTTTCTAAGAACCATATCGGCGGTCATTGTGGTCAAACTTTCACATTGCAAAATCTCAAAAGCTTTGATGGAAACCAAAAATCTCTTCGTCAAACTTTTAAAATTTTAATTAAAAGTTGGCAAATTCATTGTAAAGATAACAAGATAGTGTTTGGTTTGAGTTGTTTTGAATGATGTAACTCAATATTCATCATTCAAAACTCAGAAAACGTATCATCTCTCATTCTTGGTACAGTGATCACTCTACAAGTATAAATGCTTGTGGAGTGTGGGGGACAAGGGTCGGAGTTCAAGTCTCCAAGAGAGAACTTCACACACATATACACTTAGATTAAGTTAGAAAAACGTGGAGCCCATTAAATTTAGAGTTGTTTGGTCTTGTTTTTGGGTTATGTTTTCATAACTTCATACTCAAAATAATGATGAAATAATGTAATTGGAGGAATAAAAATAATTTATAGTTCTTTTCTTTTATTAGGGAAAGAAAAGAGAAAATTTCCCATTAATGATGGAACAATATAAATGGAGGAAAGAGAAAATCTCAACTGTGAAAAATAAAAAGATCTCCCAAGTTTTTCTTGCCGACAAGAAGTTAATGGTATTTCCATTATTGGGTTCTATAATCTTATGTCTTTTCGTTAGGGTCCCATGCATTAGGGTGAGTGTAAAAGTGTGGAAATTCATATTACTTGTCGATGGGTTGAAGAAAAGCTTGGATCAGTGTGAGTGTGAGCGCGAGCGCGTGCGTGAATTATGGACTGATAATGCGGCCCGCGCGTGGACTTCATTGACCAGAGTAAGCCCTCAGCTTTCAGGCTTTTGAGAAAGTGGATCCACTTCCAAGGGGCAATGGACATGGCTTTTGCTTTTTTCACTTCTTGTTTAGGAGGGGCTTCAATTATTTTGTTGAAAGACTTGTAAGTGAGGAAAATGAAACGGTGGGTTTACGTGGATTATAATTTCACCGAGTGTCACGTGATAAATTGTGAAATTAAATATGATATGTTCTTTTAGAATTTATATATTTCATTAAAATTAAATTTTTTTTATTAAAAATACTGTAAATAAAAGTAAAATTTAATTATAATAATATAATAAAATTTATAAATAATAAAAAAATGCAATAAAATTTATAAATAATAACAGGAATAGACTAAATTATAAAATAAATTAACAAAAATAATTCATGTTAAATTTACAATTCGTTGAAGACAATTGACTCTACTTTTGAGATTTTAGGGCATTTATATGAGCTCTTATATACTTTTGTATAATAATAAAAAAGGAGGAATTTTACACATCTAATTTACAAAACTTCTCACATCAATCCGTTTAAAAATGTGTAAAGTCTTTCAAATTTATCAACGAGTTACAGTATCCATATAAATTTACACAAGTATTGTAACATGTGTGTTTAATTTTTTAATAATTTTTTTTCTCTTCCAATACTGTAGCAAGACTTTACCTGGCGCTGTAGTACTGTAGTATTAGGTTAATGAAATGAATACTTTATTTAAATAAATATATATAATATAAATAAATTGATTAGGATGTTTTGTAAAAATAAACGTGTAAAATAAAAAATATAGATTTTATAGTGAATTACAGTGTGAACCGGTGATATACAGTGTGGACTTATTCATTGATTGACCAGAGCTGACCTTGCTTTTGAGATATCAAAACGTGGTCCCTCAACTTCATGATTGCAAGCACTTTATTTGCTATTTGGTTTCTCTTCAATAATCAACCGTTTCACCATCTACCTACGTACTCCTTCACAGGCTCTTCTATTGTCTTGTGTTATCCAGCAAATTTCCATTTCCAAACTATGGCTGGTGCTCTACTTTCTGCTATCGTGGAGCGGCTTGGTCCTTTTATTTCTTCAGAGTTCAAGTTGACTGTAACTGTTAAGGAAGAAGTCCAAAAGCTTGAAACCAATTTCCGTACCATTCAGGCAGTGCTCAATGATGCTGAGAAGAGGCAGCTGAAGGAGGACGAGGTGAAGCTTTGGGTAGATAAGGTCGAAGACGTATTGGACGAGGCCGACAACGTGTTGGATGAGTGGAACACTGTCATGATCAAAGCAGGGATTGAGAAACAACAAAAAGAATTCGAAGAAGAAGAAAAAGCTGAAACTAGTACTGCTAAGAAGAGGAAGGTATGGCTCATCGCCCCCAACTTCAATTTCTCAGTTCCTGATTTTTTTCAGCACCGTGATATTGCTCATAAGGTAAAAGACCTTAACGCAAAATTAGATGAGATTAACAAAGAGAAGCAGAGGTACAGGTTTGAAGTGAGTGAGCCCATTGAAGAAGTATTTCAGAGACCCAAAACTACTGCTCATGTTGATGTGTCTGAAATATATGGTCGTGATAGCATTAAGGATGATCTAGTGGACAAGCTACTGGGAAATGGTAGTGAAGAAAGAAGCCCCCATCTCATCTCATTAGTGGGCATGGGAGGCATTGGAAAAACGACCCTTGCTCAACTAGCCTACAATGATCTTAAGGTGAAAGCCCATTTTGAGATAAAAGGGTGGGTTTGTGTTTCCAATCCTTTTGAGCAGTGCAAGGTGGCCAAAGAAATCCTTGAATCTATTGAGGGTCAATCCTCCAACTTGACTGCATTGGAAAGTCTATTGAATAGAATTTGTGATAAAGTTAGGGGAAAGAAGTTTTTTCTTGTCTTTGATGATGTGTGGACCGAAGACTATGCAATGTGGAAGCCATTCAGAGATGCACTCAAAAATTGTGGTTCCCAAAATAGTAGAATTCTAGTCACAACACGCAAAGAAGAAGTTGCAAGGATGATGGAAAGTGCGAATAATGTAATCAAGTTGGACGAATTGTCTGAGGAAGATTGTTGGTTGGTGTTTAGTAAAATAGCATTTTTTGATAAAGATCCTCAGGAATGTGAGCAACTAGAAGACTTTGGCAGAGAAATATCAAAGAAGTGCAAAGGTTTGCCCCTTGCTGCAAAGACTCTAGGGAGTCTCATGCGCTTTAAGAAAAGTAGAGAAGAATGGAGGTATGTTTTGAATAACAATTTGTGGGAATTTGAAGATGTTGAAAGAGGTCTTTTTGCACCGTTGTTACTGAGTTATTATGATTTGTCATCACCATTAAAACGGTGTTTTTCATATTGTGCTGTCTTTTCGAAAGATTATGTCTTTGATGTTGATAAGTTGGTAGAGATGTGGATAGCACATGGATTTGTTGAGTCAAAGGGAAATATGGAGGTGGAAATCAAGGCACGAGAATACTTTGAAAATTTAGTCATACGCTCTTTCTTCCAAGAATGCGAGGAAGATGTATGGATTGACCAGTATGTCTTGAGCACGAGGTACAAAATGCATGATATAGTGCATGACTTTGCACAATCAATTACTAAAGCTCACCATTGGGGATATTCAAAAGCATCCCAATTTCCTCTATCTGCTGATATATCCAAAAATCTACGCACTGTCATCTTTTTTAATCGATGTGATTATAACATGTCTAATTTTGTCCAGAATTTCAGCAGTTTACGGTTATTAACTTTGACCATTGGAGTGGAAATTCCGGATACAATAGGAAATTTAATACACCTAAGGTATCTCGCATTGACTTTTTGCAAAGCCAATTATTCTCGTTACA
>NW_027070633.1:8908-49823 GCF_002906115.3 Quercus suber | reverse complement strand
TTGCACACAGCATGGTGATCAAGTTGTCCCAGGAGTTGATTGTGAACTCACACAAGACCATTGATGCACGCGGGGCTAATGTTCACATTGCCTATGGTGCTGGAATTACCATTCAGTTTGTTAAGAACGTGATCATCCATGGGCTTCACATACATGATATTGTTTCGGCACCAGGTGGCACGGTTAGGGACTCTGTGGACCATATGGGGTTTAGGACAGCGAGTGATGGAGATGGAATTTCTATCTTTGGATCCACAAATATTTGGCTTGATCATCTTTCTATGTCCAATTGCCAAGATGGTCTTATTGATGCCATTCAAGGATCCACTGCCATCACCATTTCAAACTCCCACTTCACCCATCATAACGATGTAAGTCTATCTATATTTTATGGTTGAGATTAAATATTATAAATATAAAGTTGTATCAAGTGTCATATCATTTAAGATAATTTTTTAACGATGTGAAAATTTGTACATTATTAAATTTAATAAATAAAATTTAAACAGTAAAATGGATATACCATGATGAGTTATTGTGATGGTGCAGGTAATGTTGTTTGGTGCAAGTGACACCTTTGAAGGTGATAAAAAAATGCAAGTCACAGTGGCGTTCAATCATTTTGGAAGGGGATTGGTTCAGAGAATGCCAAGGTGCAGATGGGGCTTCTTCCATGTTGTTAACAATGACTACACTCACTGGCTTATGTATGCCATTGGAGGTAGCCAACACCCTACCATTATAAGCCAGGGCAACCGCTTCATTGCTCCACCTAACGTTGCTGCAAAGGAGGTAATTAATTTGTTATGTACATGCTAAAGTAGCCCGTGAAGATACGTGTGATAAAATTTCCAATATGGAAAATGTTAAAAATTCTATCCATTTTATGACAAAAGGCTTAAAAACTTTGACAATGAATATACTTGGTGACATATTAATAGCATAATATATAAGTTTCTTAATTACATTTTTGTTCTATTTTTTAAAAATTGGCACATTAGTTTGTAAGGCTTATATGACAAAATTTGTAATATGCTAATAGTTATGGCATCCCTCTAGCCAATATGTAAGTTCTAACTCAAGTGATATTTCCATACTATGTACACTAACAGTCATTTTGTTTTTAATGGGTGTTTTAGGTGACAAAGAGGGACTATGCCACGCAGGATGTATGGAAGAACTGGACATGGAGGTCAGAAGGAGATATTATGATGAATGGAGCATTCTTTGTTCAATCTGGAAACCCTAGCAAGAAGAGACCATACAGCAAGAAAGACATGATCAAGGCGAAGCCAGGGACATTTGTCACCAGACTCACTCGCTTTTCAGGTTCACTAAACTGCAAAGTTGGAAGACCATGTTAGAATACAACTATCTCATTATTATAAATGGGGAGTAAATTTTTACATGATGACTTACAAAAGAATAAGTGAGAAAATTTCATGTGTATTTGTTTGATTCTTTGGCTCGACGGGTAATGAGAGAAAAGTTGAGATGCGTGGGAGTAGGATTGGAGGATGAATACAGAAGTTTTGAAATGACAATTTTATGGCCTAGATGGTTTGTTGGTTTATTTGCACTCTATTCTCGGAGATGGTATATGATGTATTTGATCAGTATATAATCAGAGACATGATTGGGAGAAAAATTAATCCTAAAAATGTTAATTCGTATAAATAAAAATAGTAATTACATAGGAATATAACGGTCATACAAAAGAAAATATAAATGTAAATTTCGTAATTTATATTTCAGACCTAGTTTAATAATTATATATCTCCGTCATGTGGAAAGATATGAAGCAATGTACTAACAGCAGAAACTATAACCGCTGAAATGTATATGAAATCTAGTCACCACTAGAAGAGGTAGAAAAGAAATAATCACGATAGTTTTTAATTTTATGCCATTTACAGAAGGGTCACGTATCTGGTATAAGAACATAAAGATGGCTAAATGGAAATACAAAGAAAGAAGTTGTGATTTTGAAAGGAAAAAAAAATTGTTTTAAAATAAGGGGTTGTGATTTTGAAAGGAAAAAAAAAAATGTTTTAAAATAAGGGTAATCCTATTGATGAAAAAATTAGAGAGAGTTACTTGAGATGATTTGATCATATGTAGAAAAGAGCAAATAATACGCCAATGAGAGAGTGGATCGATTCAAGTTGAGGAAATGGAAGAAAGATAAAAAGAGACATCAAATAATATTTTGTAATAATAAAAAATGCATGACAATTAAGGATGTGACATAGGGTTTGATATTTTGGCTATAATAGAATGACAAAAAAATATATATTTATGGTCAACCTTGATTAATCCATTAAGTATCCACAACAGATTCTAATTAAAACTTGATACTAAGACTTGTTTGTTAGTATTGTTGTTGTTGTAATAGAAGGGTCCACTAACGAAGGCATTTGGTATTAGCATCAAGATTCAAGTCTTTAAGATGATCTCTGATGATGCATGAAAGTCAGTAGGTTAGAATACTTCGGTCTATGGTGATGGATTCTTGGTCCTGAAAAGAAAGAAAGAATTGTCAAGGGTGACCAGTGCAACCTGGCCAAAGACTCTCTGATGGTTAAGTCAATTTTCTCTCTAGAACATAAGGAAGGGAAAAATAGTGAATAGTGGGACTCACCATAAGTGAATTGGACTTGCTCATTTTATAGAGAGTTAGAAGTGGGTCTACTTACTCGGATCCACCATTATCATGGGTGATGTCTGTGGTTAATGGAGAAAATGAGATACGTGGAGTGGATTACGGGGAATCCCCTCCATGTTTTATGAGTACTGCATTGCAATCTAATTATGTGCAGCCTTTTGAGAAGTTTCTTGTAGAATTCACCAAGTGTCTTCTAGTTGTCCTTGCCCTTGGGTCATGGATGACTGCCTGGGATTTGGACGACTTTGTTATTTATGAATGAGTTGTATTCCCATCTATGATGCTCTCCCCAGATTCCTCCCTTTGTAAAACATTCTGGACGTGGTCTGGTCATGGACAACTACTTTGGACAAGTTGACCTTAAATTGATCCCCATCAGTGGCCCCCTTGTCCTAATGTCGTCCATGCTACTGTTGACTTGACACGTGGCAGTTTTCCATTGGTTGAGGGGTTCTCTAGGTGGCATATTAGGGAAATATGAATTTGAACAATCTAGATGTTGACACATGGCGTGATCCTAGGGGCTTGCTTGTTGCATCGTTTCGTTTTTCAAGAATAGTGCAGCGGGGCACGTTCTGGCTTGTCGCCTATAAATAGTGCAATTCCTCTCTTACCCTCTCACATTTCTCATATTTTCTCCTCTGACATCTGTCGTCCAATGCCTCGTCTAAGAGTTTTCTTCCGTCCTTAGTCATCCTTGTTTAGAGCCAAGTATCTCGTCTTTAGGTTTTTCTTTAGAGCTTTTTCAAAATGTCTAAGATTATAATGTCTTTGTCTAGTGATAGTGACGAGAGGGAGATAAACGAGTATCACGACAAGAGTAACTTTAGTGGTAGTAGTGATAATGGTAGCAATAGTAGCAATAGTAGTGGGGGGAACACCACAGACAAGCAATACTTGTCTGGGGTTCTTGGAGTTCCCCTAGAAGTCCTCCAAGAAGAGATGAGGACGAGAATGGCCTCTACGTCATTGGCTGGTACATCCACTAGTGCTCCTTTGTCTGCCTCTTCAAGTGAAGATGAGACTTTATATTGTTGTAATATAGGCATCCCTTCTAGGACAAATGAGAGAAACTCAATTCCGTTAGGAGTTGTTACCAGATCCCAGATAACCTTAACCCTCATTTGGCCGTCCATGACGAATGGTGTTGCAATCCTCTTTTTGGAGTTGGCATATATGAGGCCTATTTGTTAGGGGGGCTTAGGTTGCCTTTTAATGCCTTTCCTAGCGAATTACTCCATAGGTTAGGTATAGGCATAAACCAGCTTAACCCCAACGCATAGAGGCTTATTATATCCATGCAAATATTGAGGAGGGAAGTTTTTGATGGGAATTGTCCTCTCACTATGGACGAGTTCCTATATTGTTACAAACCCTTGGAAATTAGTCAATCCTTAGGCTTCTACCAGTTTTCTGCTAGGGGTTCAAACTGTAGGTTGGTCAAGTCCCTTCCCACGTCTGATAGGAGATGAAAGACGAAGTTTTTCTTCGTCTCAGGGTTCTTGGCTGGAAACCCTATTGAGGTAGGCAGGGACCCATTTCCTCCCTTCACTGGTAAGACGACCTTCCTTGAGTAAGTTCTATATTGATCACATCTAGCAGGCATGCTCATTCACAGATAGGGCTTTTCATTCCTTGGTAACCTTAAGTCGTCTAGCTATGTAGACGTGTGTTATTTACATTGTATCTTGATTGTTTAATTCATCTAAATTCTAACATGTCCTTCTTCTTGTAGGGGTTTAAACCATGAAGGAAAACAAAGGGAAGAGTTTGGCAGATGAGGAAACCATGCAGGAGGAAGAAGAAGTCCACTCCCAACCTCGTCCATCTGGTGCAAAGAAAAGGAAGACTCTATCCAAGACGGTAGATATAAGGAGTCTTCCTAGTCGTCGAGGCCATAAGAAGGCTAGGCATAGGTTGTCTAAATCTGGGGTCATTAAGGCTGGTTTTGTCGTCCTTCCTGCTTCTGTCAAACAGCCATCCGTAGTGCAGATCCTCGACTTGGATTCGTCTAATCCCCCTAAAATTACCCCACCTAAACCTCCAAGTGGTAGCCCCATGACCTTTCTTAGGAGTGAAGGTCTTGCATGGGAGAGGTTTCAGCAAACTGTGACTAAGGAGGACGTTGCCATTTGCTATAACATGTCCGTGAAGGAGTTTAAACGATCTACAGTTCATGACCTCTTCAAGGTACTTTTCCTTATCCTTAATCATTCATAAATTAAATTATTCGTCCACTTTTCTCACGTCCGTATTTTTTCATACAGGCTATGACCAAGTTTATGGCGGTGCCCAAACAAGCTTATGAAATAGACAAGCAAAGGGTTCGGCTTGACGCGAAGATCCTTGAGTTGATGAAGGAATCCAGTCATTGAGCTGAGGTGAAGGCTAAGTTGGAGGACAAGGTAAAGGAGCTGAAGAACCTCGTCGAAGAGTTAAAAACAGATGCCATTGAGAAGGATACTCATCTTAACCATCTCTAAAAAAAGAAGCGGCGAGCTTTGCACTCTTCTGGGTGAAATTAGAGAAGCAACTATCAGGGAGTTCAAGGCGTCTAGCAAGTTCATTGAGCTTTTGGATAGAAATTACGCTATTGGTTTTGAGGACTTTCGCATGGACACCCTTGAACACTTCCCTGCAGTGGATTTCAGTCCCATTAAACTACGCATTGCTGTTGAGAGTTCCCTGCTCTAGACAAGCTCTGAAAATGTGAATGTTGAAGACGACGCTTACACTCAGCTTGCCAAAGATGACCCAAAGTCTAGGGATATTGCCCCCAGTGGTTTATAAAAGTGAAAATTTTGTAATTGTCTATATTTGCTTTTCTTCCTTTTCTCTTTTTTCTTCTCTATTTTTTTTTAAGGGGTCCGCTGTATGGACCATTTCAATTTCTTTAAGTACATTATCTTGTCCATATTTAAGGATAGGTACTTCATACAATTGCCTTTTTTAGGCTTGATACATTAAGGGTTTTTGGACGATGGTCGTCTACCTTTTTATTTATAAACATTTTTTCGTCCATGTTTGAATACTCATTCTTATTTTTATTGCCAAATTTAATTCCAAGTGTCCTTCGTCCATAGTTAGGACTTTATTTTTGAATAGATGAGTATTTTCCTCGTCCTTAGACTTATTTTTGAAATTTTGCTTGGCTATTTTTCTTTTCGTCCATAGATTGGATTGCCCAGTGGATTGGACGTGTCGCCCATATAAAGTGTTGCATACATGCTTTTCTTCATCCTTTATTTTTGGACGAGTGTACTGGGAGGTGTTTGTTCCTTCCCTTTGTACTTAACGTTATTGCCTTAGGTTTTATGGCAATTTGCCTTTTTCTTGTCTAAGAATGGCTCATGACAATACATCTCCGTGTCTAGAGATTTTAAACATCTTTAATTTCATATGGACGTTAATTTCACAGAATAATTAACACTTAAATTAGAGAACTCAAGCTGCTTTATATACAATAAAATTGTACATAACATCGTCCATAAACATTAGAGAACTTAGTATGTAGCATCGTCCAAAGACATCATTCATGCTAGTACTTAGTCCTTTTTTTAGGGAATTCAAATTACCTTATATACAAAAGGACTTTGTTCATGACATCGTCTATAGCACATGCTAGTAGCTAGTGCTTTTTAGGGAATTCAAATGCTAGAAAATATAAAATACTGCTGAAAAACATAAATGCTGAAAGATAACATAAATAAACTATTAGTAATCACTAGTAATCTTTAGTCTCATCCATGCTGACCTTCTTGGCGAGTCTTCTTCACTGGTTGTACTTCCTCATATGCTTCACATTCCACAGGTGTTCCAGCTTTCGTCCATCCAGGGCTTCCAAGTAGTATGAACCTCGCCTTTTGGAATTGATAACTCTGTATGATCCCTCCCAGTTAGGTCCCAACTTTCCATGAGCAGGGTCCTTAGTAGCCAGGGACACCTTTTCTAGGACGAGATCTCCAATGTTGAATTTCCTTGGCTTCACCAATGCGTTATGGTGCTTAGTCATCAGGTTCTTGTAATGCGCCACCCTCTGTTTTGCATCCATCCTTACCACGTCAATAACTTAAAAGGAGTTTTTCTAGTTGGATTCCTTATTGTCGTTCTATATGCCTAAAGGACGCTAGGTAATTCATCTTGCCATTTCCCTTTTGCACCCTCAAGCCGAGTTTAGATGATCTTCAGCAAATATCGATTTGCAACTTCAGCCTGCCCGTTAGCCTGTGGGTGGGATGGTGAGGAGTAGTGATTCCTGATCCCTAACTGCTAGCAAAACTCTCTGAAGGGTGTATTGTCAAACTGGAGTCCGTTATCTCAGACGAGCACCCTGGGGATTCCGAAAATGCAGATAATGTTTTTTCAAACAAAGCTTTTGACATTCCGCTTGGTAATTTTTGCCAACGGCTCTACTTCTACCCATTTAATAAAATAATCAATCCCTAGCACCAAGAACTTCATTTGTCTCGTCCTCATGGGAAATGGATCAAGGATGTCCAATCCCTACTGAGCAAAGGGCCAAGGAGCTACCATTGGGGTGAGGTACTCAAATGGTCATTTGGGTATGTTACTGTAGCATTGACACTTTTCACATACTTTGACATAGGCTTTGGCATCTGCTTGCATGGATGGCCAGTAGTATCCTGCACGGACTATCTTATGGACGAGGGAGTTAAACATTACATCCTGCACAGGCTTCTTTGTGGACATCCCTCAGGATGTAATGGGATTCGTCTGGAGTTAAACATCTCAAATAGGGTTGAGAAAAAACCTTTGTATATAACGCCTCGTCCGTAAAGACAAACTTCACTGTGCTTACCCTTAGCTTCCTTGCCTTTTCTTTATCCTCTAGAAGGAGCCCGTCTTTGAGATAAGACATGATTGGAGTGGTCTAGTTGGCTTCTCTGTCTATCTGATTCACTTCTGGAAAGTCAATACTTGGAATGTACTGGACTTTAATTTGATCACCTACTGTCTCATCTACAGACGCTGTCTTGGCTAAGACGTCGGCTTCTATTTTTTCCTCCCTTGGTATCTGTTGAAACTAGGTCACTGTGAAGCCTTTGATACATTGCCTAACTTTGCCCAAGTACTTCTTCATCCGTTCTTCCTTAGCTTCACAAGTTCCATTCACTTGGCCGATCACCAACTTTGAGTCTCCTTGGACGAGGACTGAATCTGCTCCGAGTGATTTAGCTAACCCCAAGCCTTGAAGTAGGGTTTCATATTTTGCTTCATTATTGGTCATTTGGAACTGCAAATGAACGGCATACTCCAAATGATCCCCTTCTGGTGACTGTAAAACTATCCCAATTCCTCCTGCTTGCTGTATGAAGGAACCATCCACACGGACAACCCACTACTTTGCCTCCTGGTCTTTGTTTTGCTGATCACCGACAAGAGTGAATTCGACAATAAAATCTGCAAGGACTTGAGCTTTTATCACTTCTCTTGGTCTATACCACATGTCAAACTCACTAAGTTCCACTGTCCACTAGATTAGTCATCCAGCAGCCTCCAGCTTATTCATGGCTTTCTTTAGTGAGTGATCTGTTAGGATGTTGATTACATGAGCTTGAAAATAAGGCATGAGCTTTCTTGCTACTATCACCAATGAAAATGCAAGCTTTTCCATGGGCGGATATCGTCATTCGGCTTCCCTCAAAGTTTTGCTGGTGTAGTAGATTAGCTTTTGTACCTTCCCTTCTTCCTTGATTAAGGCCGAACTTACTGTAAAAGGGGACACCACTAAGTAGAGATACAATTCTTCACCTATTTTGGATGGGCTTAGTAACAGAGTTGAAATGAGATAAGCCTTCAAGTCTTAAAATGCTTGTTGGGACTTGTCCGTCCATTCAAATGTTCTCCTTAATATTTTGAAAAACGATAAACACTTGCCAGTAGCTTTTGAAACAAACTTGTTAAAGACAGCTACTTGTCCAGTGAAGCTTTGGACGTCCTTGATATTCTTTAGGGGCTCCATGTTCAAGATCGCTTGGATTTTATCAAGATTTGCTTCAATCCCTCTTTGTGAAACCATAAAACCAAGGAACTTCCCTAATGCAACTCCGAATGCACATTTGTTTGGATTCAGCTTTATCTTATATCACCTAAGTGTATCAAAGGTTTCTTAAAAGTTGTCCAGATGCTGCGTCTCTCTCATGCTCTTGACCAATATGTCGTCCAGGTACACTTTAATGTTTCACCTAATTTGTGGACAAAACATATGGTTGACTAGCCTCTGGTAGGTAGCTTCCACATTTTTTAGACTAAATGACATTACTTTGTAACAAAACAAACCTTGGCTTGTGATGAAAGATGTTTTCTCTTGGTCTGCCTCATCCATCTTAATCTGGTTGTACCCTGAGAATGCATCCATGAAACTCAATAGCTAGTGTCCAGCTGTTGAGTCCACTAGCTGATCAATGTATGGAAGAGGATAGCTATCCTTAGGACATGCCTTGTTTAAATCTGTGAAGTCCATGCACATTCTCCATTTGCCATTAGCCTTTCTGACCAACACTTACCAGTAGCTTTTAAAACAAACTTGTTAAAGGCAGCTACTCGTCCAGTGAGGCTTTGGACGTCCTTGATATTCTTTGGGGGCTCCATGTTCAAGATCGCTTGGATTTTATCAAGATTTGCTTCAATCCCTCTTTGTCAAACCATAAAACCAAGGAACTTCCCTGATGCAACTCCAAATGCACATTTGTTTGGATTCAGCTTCATCTTATATTACCTAAGTGTATCAAAGGTTTCTTGGAGGTTGTCCAGATGCTGCGTCTCTCTCATGCTCTTGACCAACATGTCGTCCAGGTACACTTCAACGTTTCACCTAATTTGTGGACAAAACATATGGTTGACTAGCCTCTGGTAGGTAGCTTCTACATTTTTTAGACTAAATGACATTACTTTGTAACAAAACAAATCTTGGCTTGTGATGAAAGATGTTTTCTCTTGGTCTGCCTCATCCATCTTAATCTGGTTGTACCCTGAAAATGCATCCATGAAACTCAATAGCCGGTGTCCAGCTATTGAGTCCACTAGCTGATCAATGCATGGAAGAGGATAGCTATCCTTAGGACATGCCTTATCTAAATCTGTGAAGTCTATGCACATTCTCTATTTGCCATTAGCCTTTCTGACCATCACTACATTAGCTAGCCAATCAGAGCAGTAAACTTCATGGACGAACTTTTCGGTGACTAACTTATGAATTTATTCTTTGATGGCATTATCTCATTCTGGGGCAAACACTCTTTTCTTCTGACAGATAGGCTTGTAAAAAGATGACACATTTAAACGATAAGTAATCACAATTGGGTCAATCCCAGTTATGTCTTCATGGCTCCAAGCAAAAACATCCGTGATCTTTTTGAGGAATTCGACGAGATCCTGCTTTGTCTTCTCCCCCATACTTGTCCTTATCCTGGTAAACTTCTCCAAGTTGGACTCGTCCAACGATACATCTTCCAATACTTCAATTAGCTCATCCAATGTTCTTTTTTCTTTAATGTTCATTGTATGCATCCGCTCGTTCATGGTCAACATAACTAAGTAACATTCTCTAACAGCTAATTGATCTGCTTGTACTTCTCCAATACCATACTCTGTTGGGAACTTGACAGATAAGTAGTAAGTGGATGTTGCAATCCTCCAACTATTCAAAATTGGTCGTCCAATAATGGTATTATACAAGGACGAACAGTCTACAACAAGGAAATTCACTTCCTTATTGATTTGTCATGGGTAAGAGCCAACCATGACTGCCAAGGAGATGGTGCCTACTAGTAGAACCTTCATTCCTCCAAACTCGATCAATGGCATATTCACTGGATGAAGTAATTCCTTGTTAATCCTCATTTGCTAGAAGGTTGGATAGTAGAGGATGTCTGCTAAATTCTCATTGTCCATTAACACCCTTCTAGTTGTATAATTTGCAATCGCCAAAGTAATGACAATCACATCGTCATGAGGATGGTGTAGTTGTCTTGCATCTTCGTCCGTGAAAATAATGGCTGGCTCATCTTCTCTGATCATCCTTGGTGGTTGTCTAGATATTTGAATATTTTGGACTTCCCGCAGGTAGATCTTCTTGGCTGTTGATGTACCCTCTACAATGATCTTTATTTCTCTAAGTGGTTGACGCGCTGATTCTTCTGTTTTACCCTTCATTGGCTATCTTTTTCCTTGTGGTCTCACCCAAGAAATTTTTTAACTTTCCTTGCTTAATGAGAACTTCAATTTGCTGCTTCAAGTCATAACATTCGCCTGTATCATGTCCATGGCCACAGTGAAAATGACAGTACTTGCTCTTGTTTCTCTTGATAGGATCTTCTTCGATCCTCTTGGGCCATGTCAAGGATAGGTCGTCTTTAATCTGTATCAGCACTTGGTCAAGCGGAGTATTCAGGGGAGTGTAGTTGGAGTATCGTCTTAAGGACGACCCTGCTTTCTTGCCGTCACGATCCTTTTTCTCCCCTACTTTGGCTTTCTTCAGACGAGGACCTTGCTCTGGGTGGTGTACATAACCATTTTCCAATCGGTCTCCTTTTTTCTTTTTCTTGGCGATAATCACATCTTCTACATTCATAAAACTTTGGGCTGAATATATTAACTCAGCCATCGTCTGTGGCTCCTGGTCGTACAGCTTATGGATGAAGAAGTCTGAACTGACTCCATTGTAGAAAGCTGTTAAGAGGATCTTGTCATCCATTTTATCCACCAACAAGGATCCCTGTTAAAACAACTAAAGAAAGTACGCAAACTTTCGTTTTCTCCTTGTTCTATGTTTAAAAAGTTGGATGAGGAACGCTTCTGTAAGGACATATGTGATTTGATGTTAGGAACATATGTCACTATTTTATGTAATTGTCTAATCTTTTGACAAAACGCACTTTACTTATAATTAGGTAGATCTAGGATGTGTTTAATGCTTCAAATAACAATGTTTCAAGTTCAAATGTTAAAGTCATGCAAATCTGTCCAAGAATCAAGTAATGAAGTGCAGGATTTTAAAACTCGACAGCTAGCATCTATCAAGGTTTAAAAGCTGCTGAAGCTCGTGGCTTGACAGCTAACTCGATAGATGGCTATCTATCAAGGTTTATGAAACTCAGTTTTTCAGAGCTATTTTTCATCCAATCTGTGAGTGTATGTTTGAGATTTCTTTTCTCACAACCCTAAACATATATAAGGATTATTTTAAGCACCGTAAAAGGTGACGCAAGTTGCACAAGAGCATAATTCCACAAGTGTGAAGAAAAGTGTGAGGAGAAACCTAGTTTGTCCTAGTTCTTCTTTCTCTTGAAGAAGCTGCTGTGTTTGTACACCATAGGGTTTTGTGACCAAGTAACTTCATGATCTTCATCGTGCGATGAATAGAAGAACTTTACAGCCAACATCCTTTTCAAGTTGGTGATCAAGTCACATACTGGGATTCGCGCAATTGATTAGTCACGTACTGGGAGCCGTGCATTGAAAATGAAAGATTGTCACTACAAAATAAGTCCAATAGGGTATTAGGGTAAGGGTTCAACTGTAGGATGGTATAAGGTACTGAGATTCCTTTACTTGTAACCGCTTGTTTTGATAATAGTAGATTTTTGGGAGTGGTGACCTTAAAATCACCCGGTGAGGTTTTTGTCGTGTAGGTTTTTCCCATTTGTAAACAAATCACCGTGTCAATTTAATTTCCGCTGCATACCTAGTTATTTGGTGATTTGTTTGTGTTGCCACGCATTTTGCATGTTAGTTTGATTAATTAATAAACTTGGCTAATTAATCAATTAATATATCACAAGGGGTCAATACATTCTTGGCCTATTAGCTTCTACCTTTGCCCCCTATAAAGTTGTTGACGAACAGCTTACTTAACTCCTAGAACAAAGTTATGGTGTTTGGTGGTAGCTTACCAAACCATACTTTGGCTGGGCCTTTCAGTGTGGTAGGAAAGGCTCTGCATATGATTTTGTCTGGAACACCTTAGAGATGCATGGTTGTCTTGAATGTGGTAATGTGATCACAAGGATCACACGTCCCATCATATGAGTCCAAGGTAGGCATTTTGAACTTGGAAGGCAGGGGATGACTTGTGATGGACGCAATGAAGGGGGAATCAGCCCTGTGGACAAGATCATCCAAGTGATTTGCTCTCCTTATGGAATCCTTCATCTCTTCCATGGCTCTTTTTATCTAATCCATCTCCCTTTCTAAATATGGTACTTTACGAGTAACGGTACCTCTGGACTGGTCTCTTTCAGAATTGTTCTCAGCCCCTTCATTCTCTGAATTTTGGCCCCATTCACCATATCGCTGTTGACATTGTCTATTAACTTCTCTAGTTAACACCTGGTTCTATTGAGTCAATTCTGCCATTGTAACTACCATGGATTGCAGCTGTTGTTGGACGGTCATTGGGGGTGCTGGTGCACGGTTTGGGTGACTGGAGGCGTTTCCACTCTCCTAGTATCCTGGACTGGTGGCCATCAACCTAGTTCGAATCATGTAGCCTTTTTGTCTTGGAAAGCTAAGAAGTTAACACTTAGAAACTTAATTAACTACTTTTCCCACAGATGGCGCCAACTGATGATGCACGAAAATTAGTAGGCTGGAATGCTTCGGACTATGGTGGTGGCTTCTTGGTCCTAAAAAGAAAGAAAGCACTGCCAAGGGTGATCGGTGTAACCCAGCCAAGGACCCTCCGACGGTTAAGTCAATTTTTTCTCTAAAACACAAGAAAGGGGAAAATAGTGGATTGTGGGACTTAACATGGGTGAATAGGACTTGCTCTTTTTATAGAGAGTTAGAAGTGGGTCTACTTGCTTGGATACACCACTATCATAGGTGATATGTGTGGTTAATAGAGAAAATGGGGTACGTGGAGCAGATTACGGGGTATCCTCTCCACGTTTTAAGAGTAGTGCATTGTGATCTGATTATGTGGAGCCTTTTGAGAAGTTTCTCGTAGAATTCACCAAGAGTCTTCTGGTCGTCCTTGCTTTTGGGTCATGGATGACTGTTTGGGATTTGGATGACTTTGTTACGTATGAACAAGTTGTATTCCCATCTATAATGCTCTCCTTGATTTCTCCCTTTGTAAAAAATTCTGGATGTGGTCTGGTCATGACAACTACTTTGGACGAGTTGACCTTAAATTGATCCCTATCAATCTCTAATGTCGTGAACCTCTGTACTTAAATAAGCTAAGGTGGCTTATGCGGACCCTCATAGCTTTTGAAGTTGAGGCATAATCACAGTAGGGGCAATAGATGGTGCACTTAAAACTTCTTCTTTAGCCGTGGCAGTAGTGGTTAATGGTTATACTTATATCTCAAGGCCTTCATTAGATAAGGCAGGTTATTAATTGTCGGCAAGATGTGAGAGCATTATATTGTATTTCTAAGAATTTATGGCAGAAGAAATTGGTGTTCGGTTTTTGGTGACCAGACTGGGAAATGGAATGATAGTTCTATAATTGTTAACTTACACTCAGCACCAGCTATGGGCCTATAAGTACTCTACAAATATGAAAAATGATGTCAATAGAAAAATCCATGGGATTAGGTTTGGATGCAATACTTGTTAGGATTAGTGCCCTTAAATCCAATTGTATAATACTATGTATGACATTATGTATGACTTAGTGTTGTAATTAATAAAGTTGTTTTTATTATTATCTAAAAATAATGGTAACATGAATATTTGGACATTATCATATAGTCCACGAGATGCATAGTATCCGATTTAGTCACAAAAGATATAAGTCACAAATTCTTTATAAACTTAGAATTTTAGTTCGCAGTCAGTGATGAAATTGGGCATTTCATCTGCGAAGACTATAACATATCAGTTAAGATGGGTTATGGAAGTGAAGACTTCTAGTTGATATGTTGATATGTTTTAGGAGTTAAAACATATTGAATTGGACTGCTGTGAGATTTATTATTCTCCTAATGACTGTCAAATGAATAATAAATCTCACGACTTCTATTTACATCAACTCTTAATCCTGAAAGAATAATAGACATAATCATGAAGTGTAGGTTGCTTTGATAAATCAGGAGTGTGATCTAAAGTCACGATCAAAACCTCAGTATATTGGGCAGCCACATTTAGTGTTAATGGAACATATATTCTCAAGATAGAATTCATAATCTCTTAACAGAGATATAAAATATTCCCTTAAGATAAGTTTATTGGGTTCGATTATTCAGAATGTTAGGCCTAACTACTTTAGTAAGGAGTTACTAAAGTATATATTTATGAAATTGGATTTCATAAATATATGATAAATAATTTAAAGGATTAATCCGGGTACTCAAGGATTAAGATGTAAAAATCTTCAAAGTGGTAGTCTACATTCATGACTTTGTATTACTACGAATATTTTATGAAGGGTTTGTATGTATAATAAAATCTTGGGATATAATTTATTAATAAATCCTAGAGTGCAACTATATTTATATAGTAGTATTAAATATAATTAATGATAACTTTGGACTTGTCAAGAGTTGACAGAAAAGCCCAAAGCCCATTAGAGCTTGTGTCTTATTTGTTCCCTTTTGGTCCCACTCTAAGCCACATACTAAAACTCAATTGGAATGACCCAAAATGTTAGCCCAATTAGATAATCAATTATAAGAAGAGAAACATATAAAATTTTGTAAGAGAATGAAATGGTTTGTATGTGAGTGTTGGACACTCTCCTATTCTCCCTTGAACACATTCATATAAACTGATTGAGAGACCACACTTCTTGAGTACAAGTGGAATTGGAGTGAAGATTAAAAGTCTTCCTAAGTGCTTCTAATCTTTGTTTTTGACTTTACTGCACCAAGGAATACTCTCTTGTTCTTATATTCTGAAATTTACATAGTACATGTTATCAATTGCGAATGAAGTAGATCTGTTAATTTTTCGCTGCGTATGTCTTGTATGCGATACAAACATGTATTTTTCCAACAATTGGTATTAGAGCAGTCTTCAATTTTAAATCTGTATAATATGTTTTGTGAGTTTTGGAATAAGAGATAGTAGTTTCATGATGTTAGAAGATTATGCAATTAATTTTCTACATGGTTGTTGAAATTATTATTTGATGAAAACTAATATTGATGTTATGATGTTGTTTAAGTTTGATATTAAGTATGTTAAATTGAACTTTAAGGCTATAGCATTAATGGAATTCAGTTTTGATATCAAATTCTATCTATAATGTTTATATGATGATTGTTTGTTCATGAAAAACCATTGAAAACTGCTTTAGAAAAATTCTGGAAAATTCGAGTTTCACGAGTTTCGATCGATCAAAAATTGCTTTCGATCGATCGAGTGAAACATTGATAAATCTATTTGATTCAATTGATATTCGATTGCTAGTTGATCGATCGAGCAGCGATCCAGTATCAATCGAGCCAGGCAGATTGTTTGGTGAGAATTTTTTAATTTTTTCGACCGATTGAGACATACATTCGATCGATCGAAAAATATGAATTTTGAATTTTTCTAAGTGTTTTCACATGGATAAAGTGCAAGGCTGTGTGTGATTAGATTACACATGATTTCTAATTAAAAACCTTTATTATAAAACATCTAGTGGGAGAGAGATACAAAGGTTGGATCTCACGGCCTCCATTGTCGATTCATAGTAGTATGAAACATATACTTTTTCTTTGCTTCGAGCTTAGCATTCCATGCAGAGAGTATTTATTTCATGGTACTACAAGATTGAACTTCCTTGTTTATAGTGGTTTGATCAAACACCTTGTCTTAGCCTTGAGCTTTGCATTCCATGCAGAGGGTGTTTTATATCATGGCACTACAAGATAAACTTGTTAAGGGAGATGAAATATGGCTACACTTGATTTTAGACAATGGTATACACTAGACTTAATGTTATAGTATCCTCTATGCTGAGTTCTTACTATTATTATTTAGAGGTTAAATGTATAACGACATATTATTTGTGTTTGATAAGAGTTATCATGATAGCACTAATAATGAGGATAGTTGCACTAATAATGAGGATAGTTCTCAATCAATCATAATATTTAATGTCATTCTATTTTGAGGGATATTGAATATGGGATTGGGTTTTCGTTGCATATATTATATTATGGTTTTATTAAGGTTGCATACTATATGTTTATATGCTAAATTGATAATATCTAGTTTACTTATTATATTCATGTTTATTGCTTTTAGATTTAATCATGGCATCATTTAGCCCACTTGTTGCTATTCTTAATCAAAACAAACTGACTGGATCCAATTATGTTGACTGGAAAAGAAATTTGGACATTGTTTTTACTGCTGAAAAGCACAAATATGTACTTACTCAACCATGTCTTAACTTTCCATCATTAGATGCTCTTCTTAAGGAAAAACAGCAATATGATCATTGGTAGAAATCTAATGAGATGACCTAGTATTGTATCCTAGCATCTATTTCAAATATTCTAAAGCATCAAATGCAGGATGTAGGACTAGTTTCAGACAAAATGTTAAGTCTGAAGGAGATGTTTGGTGAGTAAGGTCGTTCTACTAGGCAAGAAACTATGAAGCAAATTTATAATATCAAAATGGCTGAAGACACTTCAATGAGGGACTATTGTCTTACGATGATCTCTAATCTGAATACACTGGAAGTTTTAGGTACCAATATTGATGGAAAATCCCAACTGGATTAGATACTTGAGTCATTACCAGAATCATTCAAGGAATTCATACTTAATTATAATATGAACAAAAAGATTTATTCATTGTCTAAATTATTGAATGAATTGGTAGCGGTGGAAAGCATTCTTGGTACCTCCAGTGTTGATGCTAATATGGCTGAAGCTTCTACTTCTCAACCTAAGTCGAAAGGCAAGGGTAAAAAGAAGAAGAAGAAGAAGAAGGACTTCACCAAGCAAGGTGGTAAACAAATCGCCTTAGGATATGCCAACAAGGGAAAGAAGAAGAACTACGCCAAAGTAAAGTGTTTCCATTGTGGTGAGAAAGGACATTGGAAGAGGAATTGTCCAAAATTCAAAGCTGCCAATAATAAGGGTATGAAAAGTTCATTCCTTCTTGAATATGTTTAATACAAAATCTCATGGATTCTTAGTGTGTGGATTCAAGTTGTACTAACCATATCTGCAATTCTTTGCAAGAGTTCTAGGAGACTAGAAAGCTAAGTGAAGGGGAATTATTTCTTACTTTGGCTGATGGGAGCAGAATTCCAGTTGTAGTTGTTGGAGTGTTTAATTTATGCTTTGATTCTAGAGTTTTAATATTGGAAGACTGTTTATATGTACCTAATGTTTGTAGGAATTTAATTTCTGCAACTTATTTAGGTAAACATGAATATTGTGTTATCCTAAAAGACAATGTTGTAATAAAGAATAATAAAGTGTTTATTTATTCTGGCAATATTATGAATAGTCTTTATATTTTAACTCCTAATAAACATGAATTATATAATTCTGAATTAGATAATAATTCACATGTGAAATCATTAAAGAGAAACTTTCCTGCTACTAGTTATGCATATCTTTGGCATTTACGTTTGGGTTATATTAATTCAAACAGGGTTCAAAGACTAATAAAAAATGGACTCATAGAGCCATTGGACTTTGATGGATTTCCAGTTTGTGAATCTTGTTTGAAGGGCAAAATGACCAAAAAACCTTTTAATGCAAAAGGTAGAAAAGCCAAAGATTTGCTAGAACTAGTACATTCAGAAGTATGTGGTCTTATGTCAACTCAAGCAAAAGGTGGTTATAAGTATTTCATTACCTAATGAAACGAAAGTCCAAAGCTTTTGAAAAGTTCAAAGAGTTTAGGGTTGAAGTTGGGAATCAGTTGGGTAAACGCATAAAGGCCATTCAATTTGATTGAGGTGGCGAATACCTTCTTTAAGATTTCAAGGATTACTTAACTTAAAATGAGATAATATCCCAATTGACTGCACCTGAAACTCCACAACAAAATGGTGTAGCAGAAAGAAGGAATATGACTTTTTTAGATATGGTTAGATCCACGATGAGTTATTTGAATCTACCAATTTCTTTTTGGGGATATATCTTAAATACTACAATGTATCTTCTGAATTTAGTACTTTCAAAGTCTATTCCTAAAACACCTGTAGAATTGTGGAATGGGCGTAATCCTAGTATGAGACATCTCCATATTTGGGGTTGTCTAGCACATGTGTTGAAATGAAAGTCTGACAAGTTACAGTCTAAAACAGAAGTGGTTTTCTTTGTAGGGTATTTAAAAGGAACTGTTGGAGATTTATTCTATAGTCATAAAGATAATAAAGTGTTTGTTAGTACAAATGCCAAATTTTTGGAAAATGACTATATGAATGATTATACTCCTAAAAGTAGAGTTGTTTTGGCTAAAATGAATGAACTTGTAATTGAACAATCAATGGATGAAACTAGGGATGATGTGGTTGTATCAGATACACCACAAGATATTACTCATGAGATAACTAGTACACAGGAGCCTCGTCGTAGTGGGAGGATTGTTAGGTGTCTAACCGCAGTAAACCTGTTGATTGCAAATGGATTTACAAGAGGAAAAGAGGGATAGATAGAAAATTGAAACCTTTAAAGTAAAGCTAGTGGCGAAAGGGTATACATAAAAAGAATGTATTGATTATGAAGAAACCTTTTCACCAGTAGCAATGCTTAAATCTATCAAAGTTCTCTTATCCATTGCTGCTCATTATGATCTGGCAAATGGATGTCAAGACTATATTTCTAAATGGCAATCTTGAAGAAGAAATCTATATGATGCAACCAAAAGGTTTCATAGCAAAGAACCAAGAGCATGTGGTATGCAAGTTGAAAAGATCCATTTATGGACTTAAGCAAGCATCTAGATAATGGAACATCAGATTTGATCAAGCAATCAAGTCATTTGATTTTGAACAAAACCTTGATGAACCATGTGTGTACAAAAGACATCGAGATAAAGTAATAATGTTCCCAGCGCTTTATGTTGATGATATTCTACTCATTGGAAATGGTGTAGGGGTAATGTTATTAGTAAAGGTTTGGTTGTCAAGCCAATTTGATATGAAGAACTTGGGTGAAGCTAACTTTATTCTAGGGATCAAGCATTGGTGAGATCACAAGAATAAGATGTTAGGCTTGTCATAAGCTAGATATCTAGATGAGGTTCTAAAACAGTTTAGTATGCAAAACTCCAAAAAAGGATTGCTTCCTTTTAGACATGGAGTTCTTTTGTCTGATGACCAAAAGCCTAAGATTCATGAGGAAGAAAATATGATGAGACAAGTTCCTTATACTTTTACAGTAGGAAGTCTTATGTATGCCATGTTTGTATTAGACCAGATATCTGTTATTCAGTGGGTATGGTCAGCTGATATCAATCAAATCCAAGACCAAAACATTGGCAAGCTGTGAAGCATATCCTCAAGTATCTATAGAGAATGAGAGATTATATGCTTGTTTACTGGTGTGAGAATTTAATTCCCATTGGTTATACAGGTTTAGATTTTCGGTCTGATCTTGATTTCAAAATGTCCACTTCAGGTTGTGTATTCACCTTGGGAGGTGGAGCCATAAGTTGGAAGAGTGCCAAGCAATCTTGCATTGTCGACTCCACCATGGAAGCTGAATATGTTGCTGCTTGTGAAGCGACAAAGGAAGCTTTTTGGCTCAAGAAATTCCTTTCTGATCTTGGTGTTGTGAGAATGGAGTAAGTTCTATCACATTATTTTGCAACAATAGTGGAGCGATTGCACAATCTAAAGATCTAAGGAATCACAAGAAAGGAAAGCACATTGAAAGAAAATACCATATCATTCGAGACATTGTTACTCGAGGAGATGTAGTAGTAGCAAAAATTGAAAGTGCAAATAATGTGGCAGATTCCTTTACCAAAGCCTTTCCCTAAAGGACCTTTGAGTCACATTTGGAGGGAATGGGAGTTAAATTAGTACACAATAGTCTATAGGGCAATGAGAGATTGTTAGGATTAGTGCCTTTAAATCTTATTATATGATGCTATGTATGACATTATGTATAACTTAATGTTGTAATTAATAAAGTTGTTTTATTATTATCTAAAAATAATGGTAACATGAATATTTGGATATTATCATATAGTACATGAGATGCATAGTATGTGATTTAGTCATAGAAGATATAAGTCACAAGATCATGGAATATTTTATGTAATTGGTTAATCCTTTGACAAAACATACTTTCCTTGTAATTGCATAGATCTAGGGTGTGTTTAATACTTCAAGAAACAAAATTTCAAGTTCTAGTATTAAAGTCATGCAAGTCTGTCTAAGAATCAAGTGATGAAGTGCTGGATTTTAAAGCTCGACAACTATCTGGACAATTAGCATCTATCGAGATTTAAAAACTGTTTTAGCCTGTGGCTCGATAGCTAGCTCGATAGATTCCTATCTATTGAGGTTTATGAAACTCAGTTTTTCAGAGCTGTTTTTCATCCAATCCGTGGGTATATGTTTGGGCTTTCTTTTCTCACAACCCTAAACATATATAAGGATTATTTTGACCGAAGACAGAATTTTCCCTAGTTCATTTTTCTCTTGAAGAAGCTACTGTGTTTATACACCATAGGGTTTTGTGACCAAGGAGCTTCTTGATCTTCATCGTGTGATGAATTGAAGAACTTTGCAGCCAACATCTTTCTCAAGTTGGTGATCAAGTCGCGTACTGGGATCTGCGCATCTATTGGTTAGTCACGTACTGGGAGCCGTGCATTGAAAGGAGAGATTGTCACTACAGAACAAGTCCAATTGGGTATTGGGGTAAAGGTTCAATTGTAGGTTGGTATAAGGTACTGAGATTCATTTACTTGTAACCGCTTGTTTTGATAATAGTAGATTTTTGGGAGTGGTGACCTTAAAATCACCCAGTGAGGTTTTTGTCGTGTAGGTTTTTCCCATTTGTAAACAAATCACCGTGTCAATTTAATTTCCGCTGCATACCTAGTTATTTGGTGATTTGTTTGTGTTGCCACGCATTTTGCATGTTAGTTTGATTAATTAATAAACTTGGCTAATTAATCAATTAATATATCACAAGGGGTCAATACATTCTTGGCCTATCAACCTTAAGCTAGAGAGTGAAAAAAGAAGAATAGGAGGTTGTAGGTTATTAGCAACAAATAACACAGAAATTGTGCTTGAATTTGTATGTAGGGAGTTTCACTCTATTTAATTTGATCATGTTCAAGTGAGTTATCAATCATAATGGCCATGCTCTTTTGTTTTTTTCTTTGTTTTAATGTACCTATATGATTTAATTGGATTGTTCTACCCGTTTGTAAGTAATTAGCCATTTATAGTAAATTTGGAATGATGTCCAGGTGGCTATCAAGGCTATTGGAGCATTTAAAGCCAACTGCAATTGCTGATGCAAATGTGATTTTCAGTGTGAAAAGTAAAATGCTGGTGAGTTTCATTTAGTTTCCATTTATTTTGTAATGTATAAATCATTAAATTGTGTTTAACATTCATGAGCTTATAACACGGTAAATAATGCTTATGAACCATTAGTTAAGGTACCTTACCAGGCTCTTATAAAATATGTGTGAAAACGTGAAAGAAAATATATGTGCAATGTGTGTGTGTGTGTGTGTGTATACACAAAAATGTAATCTTTAGTATAGTTACTTATTTGTTTTAACTTACATTACTTATAAATGAATTGCATGAGGTTGATTAACTGTTTTTGGCACATTACTAATTATTTTTAGCTCTTTTTTTTAGTGTTACATTTTACTATAGGCTTTTTTTCTTCAAATTCCAAACCAATTGAGAAGGGAAATAAAGGTATCAGTGGAGCAAAAGTTTTATTTTGGGAGAAAGAGCTGAAAATTGGTAGTTTCATCATTGTCATGTAATAGAAAGTTCCAAGCCCATGCTGCAAATTGTGCTTAAGTTCTTGAATGGTATGGTATAACATGGGTTCCAAAATAGGTGCCTAGGATCAACATAAGGATAGTGTGTGCTAGGTTGGATAATTGATTGATCGATGTTATTGTTGCTTTCATATGCCTCTTATATCTACGACTAAATTCATAGACAACTTACCTTCTTCCATTAAGAATTTTCCAATTTTGTTATTACAACTTGCGCTATGCATTTTTTGCTTGCTTATAAAAAAGGATATAAGTGCAATTTATGAAAGCTAGAATAACAGTTTGTTATCATTTTTCTTTATTAAATGAAGATAGAAGAAAATTTGTTATATATTTTTTAGTTTTTCATAGATACGTGTTTGTATATAAGTTTGTTTAATTTTATATTTCTGTCTAATTTATTGGTCTTTGTGATGTTTATAGCAAGATGGTTTTCCTTTTTTGGTGATTTTTATTAGCTTTACTTACACTAAGTGCTGTTTGTATGCCTGTTAATCAAATAGTTCGATGAAAGCGATAGACAATTTAAGTAGAATTTCAAGGTGGGTTTGTGTGATTGTGTCTGAAATTGTAATTTTAAGATAGATTTGCTTGATTTTGATTGCTCGAATTTATTTGTCCTAAAGTAAATGTATCACAACAATACTTTTTAGGTTATTGATATTGTTGGATTCCTTAGAACAATGGTTAGAACTCTAAGCCATATGGTCATGGTTGTAAGAAAATGTTTGCTCTACTCCGTACCCTCTACAACACTCTAATATGTAACATTGGTTACACATTTTTGGATTGTACATTAGCTTTAAGATGTTGATTATAATGAGAGAATTTTGTATAACCTTATACACATTCTTATGCAGTGACCACATGGCACTTCTTAAAGCTTTTGAAGGATAGAAGGATGCAAACCATAATGAAAAGAGTCCTGTCACCTTGCAAATGACAGAGGATAAGAGAATGTAATTTGTAAATCTATTTAGCATTGGCTTTGTAAACAAATTGATGAGTGCTAATATAAGTTCTTTAAGATTTCCAAATTTTAAAGCATTTGATTTGCTAAAATCTTATAGTTACTAAAAACTTTCCCGTACATCGCACAGGTTAGCGACTAGTTTTGGATTAAAGATGTAACTCTAGGTAAGTCATTAAAGAACAAGGGCTTGCAAATATTGAAAATCCTCCAAGAAACTCCACAATTTCTCAACAAGCAGATTATACTTTGCAACAATCTTTATGATCAAATACATATATACTTCATGCATCAATAGTATAGAATAGAAAGGAAATTAAGATCTTAATTTCCTTTCTAGAGGAAATAGATTTCCAATTTCTTTTTTTTTTGAAGCCGGAACCAAATGAATATCATTAATGAATAATACTAGAATCCAAATACAGAGCATCAACTGCTGGTGGAGGATCCTCCTCCAACCATATAGTTTCATTATCAAATAATCTAGCAAATCTAGCCAACGCATGAGCAACACCATTGGCACTACGCCTAACACAATTGACTGAAAAGGATCTAAAACCTGCAATCAAGCACCAAATATCTTCATAAATGAACCCAAGCCGAGCTAGATTTGGTTGAGCCTGTGCCACTTTCTTCAACACCCTTGCGTTGTCACCTTCCAAAATCACTTCCATAAACCCAGCATCTATAGCAAATTCAAATCTTTCATTATTTCACATTCAAGAATACAAATAATGAAATTCAATTTCCAGGATTATTTTACTAAACATATTTGAGATAATAATTTTGTTCATTCATATTTGAAAGAAAAAAAAAAAAAAAAAAAAAAAAAAAAAAAAAAACACTCTCTTACCAACAACCAAACCGAGCAATATCAATACTACTCTTAACGATATTGCAAAAATAAGAGACAACTTTAAAAAAGAATAAGCATTTAATCCACTTGTATGTAATACCTCTCGTTTAAAAAAAAATGAACTGACAATTAATAAGATATGAAAAATCCATCGTGCTTGAATGGGATTTAAGATCTACAGTCACTTACATAATTTTCAACTACAATAGAAACAACATTGTAGTGATCAATAGATGTTGTTATTAAGGTTTGAAGATCAACCTTTTGCCGAGCTCTTCCACCATTTAAATTCACTTCACTGCCATGATCAAGTAATATGCAGGGTATGATGAAAAGGTAGAGTTGGAATCAGGATAGGATAAATTACAATAAGAAGAAAAGGCATGTAATAAGTTATGTCAGATTAGTCTAAATACCCAAAATAAAGAAAACCCGCAAGATCCTAAGATACAACCAAGTTTATTAGGTTCTACAAATAGTAATTTTGAAGAAGACTCATAGATTTTTTGTGTTTCTAAGAATGATAAAAAGAGAAGAAGTTAAAAAGAAGTTACCAAATAAATATGAACCACTATTTATACCCAAAAGATTATGACAATTCAATAGGCACATTTTCATTTAATATGCACCTTTAATATATATCTAACATGAAGGGTTATGGCCCTTCAATAGGCACCTTTTGGTATATCCAATATGAATAGTTATGACCTTTCAATATGTACCATTTAATATGAAGGGTTATGATTTTTCAATTGGCAGTTTTTGGTATATCCTATATGAAGAGTTATGACCTTCCAATAGGCATATTTTGGTATGAAAGGTTATGACCTTTCAATAGGTGCATTTTAATATATCTAATATGAAGGGTTATGACCTTTCAATATGCACCTTTTGGTATATCTAATTTGAAGAGTTATGACATTTTAATAATTACCTTTTGGTATATAAATTACAACATATCATGTATATACCTATATATACAACACAAACTAAGCTAGAGACTTAACATTTTGTCTCTTATTCCTTCTCACAAAAAACTAATAAATAAAACAACATTGCTTTCTTCTGTGCAACTAATAAAACTTTGTGCTATTTCTTTTAATATCATTTTTTTTAAAAAAAAAAATTCATACATTTTTGCTTACTACTACAACTCAAAAATAATGGTTTTTTTTATTTATTTATTTGAAACTAATCCTATAGCTATTCTCGCGCATCACATGGGTAAGAGACTAGTCTATATATATATATATATAACCAAAGCTCAGAGAAAATTCAATTAAATTATAATTGGATTCTCAATTTTGTGTCACTTGTCCCATTTTCAAAATTGATTTTTTTAATTTATTTAAAACAAACTAATTAAAAAAAATGATAATTTCATTACTTTATTTATTTTTTAAAAAAAAATTATCAGATATAGTGTTTCATATACTCTCAAGTTCGATATTCAACATTCACAATAATAACCAACATTTTTTTTTTTTGAATAAAAGTAATTTAGAATTTAACAAAATTCAAATTGATGAATCCAAGGAATCAGTGGGCTGAAAGTTCCGGGAGTTAACGATCTACAGGCAAAATCCTGAAAATAACAAACAAGAAGTCAGAGGAGACCGGTGGAGGCCGGCCAAAGATCCTCCGATAATGAAGTCAGCGAGTTTGTAATTCTTAGTAAAGAGAAATATTTTCTTATGGAAAATCTCTGAATGAATCCTTTACCTTCTTGTAGAAGAACCTTTATATAGTATTTGCTTGAGGCAATTATCTCTCCTACCGTTGTGGAGTTTGGAGGATTCGGAGATAACTTCCATAACTGCCATGGAAGTTACTTTATTTGGGGTCTATTGACTATAACCGTTTTCAAAGAAGGAACGGTTAGTCTAATAGAAAAATGGAGTCCGCTTAAAGGGAGATGTCCAGAACACTCATCCATCTTACTAGATTGATGGACGAACCAATCCTTGGACGAGCTCGTCCATCTGGATAGACGGGTGGACGGGCTTATAATCAATGGAATCCCTTTCCTATGGACAAGCTATATGGACGAGTTTAATAGTTGAACTGTTTTATAACATCATCACAAACTAATATTGACATTTTATCAATATTGTTCAATGCTTTGTACAAAGGTTGCAAACAAGTTTTTTTTTTTTTTTAATTATAATCTTCAATTCATTGAACAAGAAAGAAGAAGAAGAGGGGGAAAGTCTACCTTACCAGCAGTAGCAACTGCTGGTAGACTATCCTTAATAAAAAAAACAAAAAGATGCGTCGGAGTGTAAGGCAAACTTTGCAGCCTCGTGGGCAGCAGAGTTGCAAGACCTCCTAATCCAAACAAAAGAGCAAGAAGAAAAGGACTCACTAGTTTTTTTTTATTTATAAATACATCCATGCGTATGGATGAGATTACAAGCTAGTATGTAATAACATTTGTAGCATTGATCATTGACATCACTCATATATCACCAGTTTTGAAGGTTATAATACTCGGTCATGGTGTACCAAGTTTGTAGAAAAGAGAGGATTAGTAGAATGGCAGCGGCTATTGTTGAAAGAATAGCCCATGGAGTGTTGAAATAATTGCGCACAAGCGCAGCACGCCATTTTGGCCAACTCTGTTCGCAATACCTACTCAGCTTGCTGGAAAGGCTTCCGTAATAGTATTCGTAGACATAGGCATTGTGGTAAAGCTTGTTGAAGAATTGGGCCGCATCCTCAGGATTCAACCAGTTATCAAGTATCTTTTTCTTGCCGAGTATTTCTGCGTCCTTGGCACTGTTAATGAGGCTGTCTATGAGTATGGCATAGGAAGTGAACCTATGTTCACATTTAGGGTAGCATTGTTCAAAGCTGATAAGATTCCGAAGGGTGGATTCCGTTGTCTCTTGAATTAGTAATGGAGGGATTTTCAGGACCCCCTTGCCCTCATCAAATTTTATGTCCAAGATGCTTTTGGACGTACCCCTTTCGAATTTGATTCCAGCCTCTACGAGGCTCGTGGCAGAAAGAATGGGTTGCCATGATGAATCCCAGTTGTCGGTCTGTGGGCTATCTTCAACTTCTTCAATCAATGAAATCATCCATCTTCTAAGCAGGTCGGGAATATGCTTGATGTCTTCGATATCAGTGAAATTTATATGAGGTGGTGAGGAAAGTATATCCTCGGGAAGTGAATTTGAGAAAATGTTATAAAAATAAATTTTGGCAAGTTCGAGTAAGGGCAGGGGTTGTTCAGGGTCCATGGTCATGTTGAACAAAAGCTCAAGTACCATCCAAGGTACTTGGTTTTCCAGCAATATCAAGTCATGGCGTAGAAATTGTTGCATACAAGACATGGTGAAAATTGGGTCGTTTGGTAGTGATCTGTCATTATAAGTAAACTTGCGTAGCAACTCAATAATGAAGCACCCATCAACAACCAGAATTTTTACAAAAGCATTTGTTTCGTAACCAATTGGCCCATCATAATACTCACGAGCCTCTTTCTCCACATCCATGACGGAATCGATTAAATTTCTCAACCGTTGCTCCGGAAAGGGTGATCGATAAATAAGGCCTTCCAAATACTTAATTTTAAATTTTTCTGTGGCACTCAAGTTTGGATCGCCATGATGGAAAGGCCCAATAGAAAATGCATCCGGGACATAAGCCTTTTCATTTAGCCTGCGAAGTATGATGGGGGTTTTAAAGATGCAACATTTGGGCGACATGGACATGTCTTTTATCGAAGATACCAATCCTTCAATATCAATTGCAACATTATCTCCGCTGTTCACAGCCATGTTTTGGTTCTGTTTTTCCTTTCCTTTATGCCTCTTCAAAATTGCTGCTTCTAGAATGAACCAAAAATGAAAATTAAAAAAAAAAAAGGAATAACAAACCAAAACAGATTTTATTTTGAGACACAATTCTCTTCAAACAGAAAAGGAAAAAAAGGAGTTAAAGATAAAAATATTAAGTCTAATGACACAAAAATATTCACAATTTTTTTCGACTATTGAGATTGCATGTTATAATTAATGTATAATAAAAGTAGTGTTCGTAGTGAACCGGTATACAAATAGTATTGCATCAATCACAACTTTCCACCCCAACAAATTGTGAAAAATATTATAATTTTTTTTCTCAAGTATTGGTCTTTATTAATAAAATAAACAGAAAAAAAAAAAGAAAAAAAAAAAGAGAAAAGCACTAGCCACTGAATCTCTCTCTACTCTCATTTGTGGCATGGTTCCTCAATCTTGGCCATTGAGTAGCCAATCTTTACTATTAGTTGGCTATTTGTGGCCATTGGGTGGTCAATCTCGTGATACCCTAAATTAATTATGTAGATTGAATTATATAAGTGTGTATTATATGGGTATGTGCTCAATCTCACATTTGGTATTTATTAAAATAAGCTAAGTAATATAAGCAATTAAGCACTGATCACAAATTATAATTTGACCAGCCCAACCTAGTAACACCATGTGCCTTGGGACACCCTAAGAAGACATGGTCCATTAATAAAGAAGATTAGGAATTTAAGGTGTGGTTTGGATAGCTGAAACGCAGTGCGTGTTGCACCTACGTTTCCCCCTTTTTTTTTTTTTTTTAAAGACTAGCGCCTGGTGCACTATTCATGGGACATGAATAGTGCAACAAGGCATATGAACAATAAAAAAAGAGTGAACAGTACATTTATTATTATTATTATTTTTTTGTTTTTAGTTTTTAGTTTTCAATTTTCAGCAAAATAAGCAATATCCAAACAGAGCATAAGTAGGATAAATTTAGAGTGGGTTTCACAATCATCTTGGTTTTTGCAATTATGAATGAGAAATTCTACATCTTGTGTTTATTATTTCCGTTCTTTGAAAACTAAAATTATTTGTGGAAGCAAAATATTCTTTTCTTCTTCCGACCCCAAAATTTCAGAATTCTTTGGACAAATTTGAATAATAAAATATGTGAATATACTGAGGAATATTTTAATATAAGAAAATCTATTGAAAAAACATATGCGATGTATTGTGTTTAAATGTTAGGGGTTTGTTTACATATGAATAAGCCTTTGTGATTTTTTTTTTTTTTTTCAATTCAAAATTTCAATTATGACTCACATGAAAATATTTTAGTAGTTAGACAAACTTTAAATACAAGTCATGTGAATTATGGTATTTTAGTTAATAAAGACTCATTAAATGATCAAATCGTAGCATTTTTAAAACTAAACTGTGAATATATATGTACTTGAAATTTTAGAGTTTAACTTGAAACAATATTAATCTTGGGATTTTATACTTTATAATTCTCCTTTATTTTAATACTTATGCACAAGTTTTACTAAAAGAAAAATCTCACATTAAGAATTTAAGATTCTTTTTATCGTTTTTATCACTTAAAGGTAATAATAATATTCTTTTTTTTAATATCTTTCGATTAAAATTCTTGCTTCTTTATTTTATTTGTATGTTACCTTTTTTTTTTCCTTTTATATATATGTTTTTATCCTTTAAAACAAATTTATAAATATGGAAGATTTCCTTTTATTTTATAAATGAAGAAACAAACTATAGGTCAATAGTCATTATATAAATGGAAAAAAAAAAAAAAATATATATATATATATATAAAGCAATCCATTCAAAAAAACTAAAATTTTTCAAATTTTAAGAGGATTGGGGGGGGGGGGGGGTAGGAGAGAGATAGATTAACGTACAAATGGTTTAATAATTTTTTACAGGTCAAGGCAATTGGCTCCTCTTGACTCCCTAGCTCCACCTTGATTCCAATTAGATTTTCTGTTAGATATGTAAGATAAAAAGTTAATAAAAGTAAAGGGAAGAACGTAAAGGTAATATTTTCAATAGTTTAGAGATAAAATAATCTAATGAAAATTGAGCCTCATTGCTTTAAGGATATATAGAAATATATATATAATATTATATAATAAATATTTACATAGAGAAAAGTACTTAGGTTAAATTATATACCATATATGAATGTAACTACTACAGGCTTAAGGCCAACCCGGCCTGGAGCCCTGATAAAGAAGGCCCAAACAGATGATATATTATTTATTTTTTAAATTTGGGTATAAATTTTTTTTTCCACCACTTTAAGAAAGCTCAAAAATCAAGTGATGTTAAAAATATACAATTTTGTGGGGCCTATGGATGCAATAGAATTTGTAGAATCCTTAAGTCATATTGTACCATGAGAATAATAAATTGTAAATAAAAATTTATATAGAACATTAACTAAATTGATGAAGATAAACTAAATATTATTTAGGGTAAATTACAAAGTTAGTCCTTATAATTATACTATATTTTAATTTAGTCCATAATCTTTAACTTGTGTCAATTTGGTCCGTAACATTTTCAAGTTTATGTCAATTTAGTCTCTATCGTTATCACACAGATGGAAAATGCTAATGTGTCAAACAGAATAATAATAAATAAAATAAAAATTTCATGTCATATCAGCTGCCAACTGTATTTCACGTCAAAAATTAAAAAATAAAAACAATTAAAATGTTCACAAAAATTCTAATTCATCCAAGATTTGTCCTGTACCATTAAATACATATATTCAGCTGAAGTTCTCGTATAGATACAAGTAACTCTCTCACTATTGAAATTTTCATAACATGCTATGTGAAATTCACAGACAAGGCATAATTATAAAAGATATATAAATTATAAGGTAATTTTTCTTTATTTTCTTTGTTGGGTTTTGGTTTTGTGCATTTGGGTTGGGTGTAATGGGCAATTAAAATTTTCAGTCAACGACGAGCTCCAAGATCGCCTCCTAGAGTTTAGATCCTGTACCTCCTCTAGAATGGAAAGATGGCGTGCCTTTATGGGAAAAGAAATTCTACAGTTTGGTTGGAACTATACATCCACTATTATATGTCTTAGTCTTCTATCTTAAGAATGATAAAGTATTGTAAAAGTAATTTTTTTGTTCCCATCTCTATCATCAACAAAGACCCATAGAAAACTAGTGAAACAACTCAGAAAATACCCAGCCAAACACTTCCAAAAAAAAAAAAAAAAAGCAAAACCCATTGAAAATATCACTAAAAAACAGCCCCTATGAACCTAGAAAAATTCAATTAAAACCTCATTGCAAACATAACACAAGACACGAAATTCTTAGCCAAACGTCATAGGAAATCAGCCCAGAAAAATTCTCACAATACCTTTTGAAACAGAAAATCAACTCCAAAAACTAACCATAAGAACCCTCATGAAACACCCTGAAAGAAAAACCCAAAAAAACCAACCGAATCCCTTTGTAAAAAGTACCAACCCCGGAAATTTCGCAATTGAAATCCGCAATAAACTTCATAGAAAAACCACCCACAAACCCAGAAAAATTGCTCCTTCAAATATGAAAAACAAAACAGAAAAAGAGAAGAAGAATAGAGTAAAGTAGTGACTATGAGAAGCATGGCAACAGAGGCAACATCAATATTTCAAAGAGCATGAAGATTCAAGATCAAACAAATATTCCCAGATAAGAGAGAGGAAGTTAGGGTTTTTTATTTTTTTTTTTTAATACGATGTGGCAAAGAAAATATTTTTTTATTATTCTATTTGACACATAAGTTTTTCCATCCAAATATAACGGTAATGACTTAATTGACGTTATATGGAAAATATTAGGGACCAAACTGAGATATAGTGTAAAGAATAGAAACCAACTTTGTAATTTTTCTCATTTCAATATTCTTACCAATTACCACTCCCAGCAGTATCCTGCAAGATCCAGATCCATCACCCACACACAAAAAAAAAAAAAAAAAAAAAGAAAAGAAAAGAAAAAAGAAAAGAGAGATTTAATTATGGCAAGATATTTCAGTTGACATAAGTTCTACTAAAGAAATCCATGCTTTTGACACCACAAATTGAATATTTCTTAAAGAAAAATAGTGTAACTCTTACAGATCATGGTAATGCTTTATGCAGTTCAGTCGTCTTACTCCTTTGTTACCCATGTCACAAATGCCACGGTTTTTATAATGCCAAAAGCACTAAAAACAAAAAGGCTAGCTAATTTCCATGGGAATGATCTTGTCTTCGCCATTAGTACTCAACTAGCTCACTGCACATACACAGTCATATAAAACATCTTTTATAAATGAATGGAAAAAGATGTTTTGAAACATCTTTTTCCATTCATTTGTTTTATTGATTGTGTGGACAATTGGGCAAAGGTGGTATTCACTCAATCCAAAAAGATGTTTTCAAACATCTTTTTCCATTCATTTATTTTATTGGTTGTGTGGACAATTGGACAAAGGTGGTATTCACTCAATCCACCCAAACCACTCCCCTTATTTTATTGGTTGTGTGGACAATTGGACAAAGGTGGTATTCACTCAATCCACCCAAACCACTCCCCTTTATTTTATTGGTTGTGTGGACAATTGGACAAAGGTGGTATTCACTCAATCCACCCAAACCACTCCCCTTAATTTGTTCCACACCGTCTCCACATGGATATTGATAGTGATAAAACTCAAGGAAGACGTATCCAATCAATTGAGTCGGTCATAAGAGACGGTGTTGCCTAAAGGGACGATCTACATGGACTAATAGTCAAAGAACTGGTAGAGGGAATCGTGTCCCGTACGGAAAGGCAGGAAGACGACGAACTCTTTGTAGTAGACCGATTCCTTTATCTATGAGAAAGTGGACACTTCTTATGATATCCCTTCATAATTTATATTTTTGTTTCGAGTCCTTAAATGGTTTATAGGATTTAGAGGAAATACTTTTAAATTTATTCTCAAAATGATAAAATCAAAATTTGAAGTTTAGTATACAATACATAACTAAAATTAACCTGCCCAATCCACCAAGTTAAGACCACCCAAATTCTTAACTGGCCCACCATTTTTGTAATTTGCTTGTGGTTTGAAATTTTTGTAACCCACCAATGGCATAACAGTTATAAAAAAATTTCCCTCAACTTGCCAAATTTGACCCCCGCACACAACTATGGATTTTGGGGGTGTGATTAACTATATACCTGCCCAAGGAGAAAACTATATTTAGGCTAATAACTATGGAGTACTCCACTAACGCTCTGTTTGTTTTGATGGAAAATATTATGTAAAAATAGTTTTTCGTGTTTTCCAGTATTTGGTAGCATTAAAAAAATGAGTCAAAAAAAACTATATTGGTCAATATAAAAAGTATAACTTATCTTTAGAGATTTTTTTCCGCTAATTTTTTTTTGGAAAATAACTCTACCTCAAAGTTAGCTAAATAAGAGAAAGTTAAAAGAATATTTTTCAACTCATATAAGGTTACTACCAAACATAGGACAATAAGATAGTTTTATAAAAATATTTTTTGAAAAATGACTCATTTTATAGAAAACATTATTGCCAAAACAAACAGAGCGTAAGAAGTAGGAAAAACTACTACTTTGTGTTTCGTATTTTTAGTCCTATTTAGAAAATCTAAATCTTCAAGGGAATATTATTTAATTTGATGTCTTTTAATTAAATGATCCAGTTATCAAGTGCCTTTATGGTATTGTTAATGAACAATTTTAAGAAATTTTTTGTGCCACTTCTATGAAAAATATAAAAAATTGTTAAAAAAAAAATCAATTGTTTTTTTTTTTCTCTATAAAAATTTTCTAAAAATATCTCCGAAATCAATGCATTTAAGGCATCCGATAACATTTATCTTAATAAACAAGTTACATATATGAGATGCGATGTAACAAGATATAGTCAACATAAACATATATACGGGTTGCAATGTACATACTCAAATATCATAATCTGAATAATCTCTCCAAATTTCTTAGCATAGTTTGTGAATGCTTGATGTTCACATGTAACAACTTTCAATTTAAAATAATGATATAGACCTTTATAATCTAAAAGAAGAAATTCCCTAACGATAAAGACAATTGAGGACTCCAAATAAGTAGGTGTGTAAATGCATAAATTTGAACTTTACCAACCAAAAATTTAATGAAAACAATAAGACAACTATGGCCTACAAAAGAAGAGTAAAATAATGAGAAGTTGACATTAATCAATTGCTTTTTTATTGATCTCCCATTTAATTACTAAAATTTTGCCTAAATAAGTAACAATAAAAACAAAATGCATCATCCTTTTTAATGATCTATTCCAAATAATTTTTGTATTCTCTAAACCAATCATCATTGAATCGATGCAATACTTCACAAATTTCTTTAAGGGAAATCATAGCTATGAGGTTGACAAGAACTTCCTTGTAAATATGATTTTCTGATTTCATTATTGATCATTATGATAAAAATATGAGACATTTTCTCATATCCTAGGATCTGAAAGAAGATTGTTCAAGTCAAAACAAATTCACTTAGAAGATGAATTTTGCAATACAATTGATTTCCTTATAAGAAGTTCGTTTGTAATGCTAGCAAAAGAATAAAGGATAAATTATAATGTCATTCAATTTAAGTATCCAACCATTATATTAATCATATTCAATAAAGTATTTAAGTAATATTTTAGTGGACATGTGTAAGTCCAAAATGCATCACATAAATCAAACAAACTCTAAAGACTAAAGCAAGTATTAACATATTAACTATTTGAAAAAGTGCTTTTATTTTATTTTTAAAAATAGCAATTTTAAAATATGCCTTTTGAAAGCACAATTTTTAAAATCAAAGTAAAACATTTGATAAAATTGTAGTTTGACAATTGAGCTATTGATCTAAAATTGTTGTTTCAATGTAAATTACTAACATTAATCTTCAAAGGTCCAAATTTTTAAAGAGGAGAAATTGCAATTTACCTACTTGTGGTTTGGCCCGTTTTAACAATACTCATCCGTGGTTTAAAAGTTATCACTTAACCCACTTGAGGTGGCCTCCGTTAGACTCCCATTACCCACCTCTGCCCTTTCCATTAGAAAATCCCCTTTACTATATAAGCCAAAATTGAACCCAATTAGAACCCTAAAAAAAAGGAACGCGCCCTCTCTCTCTCTCTCTCTCTCTCTCTCTCTCTCTCTCTCTCTCTCTCGCTCTCTCTCTCTCTCACTCTCTCTACCTTAGAGCCCTTAAAAATCTCCAAACCCATAATCCCTTTCTCTCTTCACTTAGATTGCCAAAGTGAAATCTGAACACTTGTAAGCAACCTTATATATAAAGCAACTTGATCCTTTTCTGTGTTATATTTTATTGAACTCAAGCACCAATTGATTTCTGTGTAATCGCAATTCAAACCCATAAAGTTTGTTTCCTTATACTTTCAAAAATAAAAATTTCACAATATTTAACACCAATTGCAGAATTAAAAGAATAAAGAAGAAATTATATTAATAGGTTTTTTTTTTTTTTTTGCTGAATTATATTAATGGGTATAGTCAATACCATGATAAAACATCACATGTTGTGAATGAATGAATAATGAATAAATACAATAAAACACCTAAACCCAAAAAAACATAGAACCCAAATCTAGCAAATCCAGCAACGAACCTAGATCCAAAATGGCATCAAACAGATCTGGCGAGCAGATCCGGCAGTAAACCCAGATCCAAAATGGCAACGAACCCAGATCTGGCAACGAACCTAGATCCAAAACGACATCAAACAGATCCGGCAGCAAACCCAGCAGATCCAAAACGATAGCAAACCCAGATCCAATAGATCCGGCAAAGAACCCAGATCTAGTAGCGAACCTAGATCCAAAATGATAGTTAACCCAGATCCGGCAACGAACCCAACTCTGTCCAAAAAGGTGCCACTTTGAGCCAGTCCAGGAGCTTCGACAGGTGTACTAATCGAACATGGAGGACTCACTAGAGCCTTAGAAGAAGCTGGAGGAAGAGATGGTGGAGAGTTCACCACTGCTAGAGACGGAGCAGGCATTGGAGTCTTTCTAACTGTAGGCGACGGCGCTGAAGCTTTAGGAGCAGGTGCTTGTGTTGGCGACTTTGAAATCTGAACATTTGTGTGCTTTGACGCCAAGACTTGAGACTTGCTTGCTTGCAATTCTCTCTCTACTAGCAATCAATTTTTTTTTTTTTGGCGTGGTGAACACAGGTTGATAAAATTAGGGATTTACTCTTGTTTGGTTGGTGAGAAAATTTATAGGAAAGTAAAACCCAAGCTTTAATACACCTCCTTGCTTGCAAGTGTTTAGATTTCACTTTGGCAATCTAATTGAAGAGGGAAAGGGATTATGGGTTTTCGGATTTTTAAGGGTTCTAAAGAGAGGGAGAGAGCTTAATCCTTTTTTTTTTTTTAGGGTTCTAATTGGGTTCTAATTTTGGCTTATATAGTAAAGTGGATTTTCTAACGGAAAGGGCAGAGATAGGTAACGGGGGTCTAACGAAGGCTACCTCAAGTGAGTTAAGTGACAACTTTTAAACCACATGTAGGTATTGTTAAAATGGGCCAAACCACAGGTGGGTAAGTTGTAATTTCCCCTTTTAAAGATGTCAAATTTTAATTTTAATGGGCTCAAATTTTTGTTTAGGATGGTCAAATTTTTTTTTTTTTTTTAACATGGTCAACAATCTATATTAATTTAAAATTATATATCTTTTAAGGTATATAATTTTTTTTTTTTTCAAATGACCACCCTCACCAATTCAGGTAATTATTAAGTACTTTCAGATTACTATAAATACATACTATCTCATTTTACATAATTGTAGATCTCACTAATTAAATTTATGATGAGACCCGCAATTTATATAAGAGAAAAAAATACACATTTATGATACTTTCAGAATATTCAATAATTTTCCCACCAACTTATAATTACGATAGTCCATATTCATAAGACCTGGCTTATCTTTTCTTCAAAAAAAAGTCAACAACATTTATTTCTAGCTACTATGATAGCTGTGGTGGCAATGACATATGTGTCACTTAGGCTACGTAAGCACATATGCGTCACTTTTTTTTCTCTACTCTCAAAGACTAATGTAAGCGTGTTTAGAGCATCTTCAGCAGATTCTCCAAATTTTTGTACTATTTGGAGAATGAACAATGACTTTTACCTTTAACTACCCATTTTTTTAAATACACTTTCCAACAGATTCTCTATCTCATTCTCTATCTCATTTAAATATTATTTCTTCATTCATTCTTTATTCTTTTTTATCATCATTTATTCTTTCTATATTTATTCCCAACAATTATATTTTTTAATGAAAAGTGTTATATTTACAACATTTTTTGCAATACTTTCACAAGAATTATAACAAAATCTTATATGAAAAGTTGTTACTAATTCTAATTTGAACCTACCACTGAAATTATATTTTTACTCACTAATATTAGCTAATAACAATATGTTACTTAAGATTTATTGTAAAAATATTGTAAAAATATTGTGGTAGTATTTCCATTCTTTCATCCATATGTTTCCTTTTTTTTTTTTTTTTTTTCTCTTGTTTTTTTTTTTTGCACCATACACATATACCCATAAATCTCATCCTCTCCTTTTTTTTTTTTTTTTTTTTTTTTTAACATGGTCAACAATCTATATTAATTTAAAATTTATATCTTTTAAGGTATATAATTTTTTTTTTTCAAATGACCACCCTCACCAATTCAGGTAATTATTGAGTACTTTCAGAGTACTATAAATACATACTATCTCCTTTTACATAATTGTAGATCTCACTAATTAAATTTATGATGAGACCCGCAATTTATATAAGAGAAAAAAATACACATTTATGATACTTTCAGAATATTCAATAATTTTCCACCAACTTATAATTACGATAGTCCATATTCATAAGACCTGGTTATCTTTTCTTCAAAAAAAAGTCAACAACATTTATTTCTAGCTACTATGATAGTTGTGGTGGCAATGACATATGCGTCACTTAGGCTACGTAAGCACATATGCGTCACTTTTTGTTCTCTACTCTCAAAGACTAACGTAAGCTGTTAGAGCATCTTCGGCAGATTCTCCAAATTTTTGTACTATTTGGAGAATGAACAATGACTTTTACCTTTACTACCCATTTTTTAAATACACTTTCCAACAGATTCTCTATCTCATTCTCTATCTCATTTAAATATTATTCTTCATTCATTCTTTATTCTTTTTTATCATCATTTATTCTTTCTATATTTATTCCCAACAATTATATTTTTCAATGAAAAGTTTATATTTACAACATTTTTTGCAATACTTTCACAAGAATTATAACAAAATCTTATATGAAAAGTTGTTACTAATTCTAATTTGAACCTACCACTGAAATTATATTTTACTCACTAATATTAGCAATAACAATATGTTACTTAAGATTTATTGTGAAAATATTGTAAAAAATATGTGGTAGTATTTCCATTCTTTCATCCATATGTTTCCTTTTTTTTTTTTTTTCTTTTTTTTTTTTTCTCTTGTTTTTTTTTGCACCACACACATATACCCATAAATCTCATCCTCTCCTTTTTTTTTTTTTTTTTCTCTACTTTCCACTTCCAGACCTCCCTCTCTATTTCTTTCTCCACTCTCTCATTTTCTACATATTTTCTTTTCTTTTTCTACATTATCTTCAAAACACACACAGATACGCATGGAGAGAAAGGAGAAATCGCCCTTACTCACCACACCCCACCGCTGCTCCTCCTCCTCACGCCTGCTACTCCCACCACACACACACGTCTTTTTTTTTTTTTTTTTTTTTTTTTTTTCTTTTATTGTGTTCTAATTTTTTTTTTTTTCTGTTCTTATCTGTTGTTGTGTTTGTTTGATTTAGATTTATTGTTTAAATTAAATCTGTTTTAAGAGAGCAAGAATTGTTTTGTGAGAAGAAACAAATCAAAGAAGAAAGAGAAAGAAGTGATAAAATAGTAAGTGCTGGAATTTTTAATGAAAAAAAAATTAGTTGCTAATCTACAGTAGCCCATTAGACTTGATGAGCTACTATTCATGAGCAAAATTTTTTTTTGAGTCTTAGAGAGACTGTTGGAGCTCTCTTTCCTCTTTTTCCGTTTTCATTCTCTATATTTTGGCTATACATACTCTATTGGAGATGCTCTTAGAGAATTCATATTTAGTGATTATCAAAAAGAGAGCATTCATATAATCTTGCAAAAAAAAATTTGTATGTTTAAAACATGAAAAATGTTAATGAATGTTCTGAGAGTATTTGTTAGTGAATAATTTTAGAAAAGCTTTATAAGAAAATAAATAATAATATTTGGCCAAAATGTAAAACTCACTCTCTAAATTTTATTAATTTTCATTTCAATCATATAAATTGCATTTTGTATATTTAGTCCTTTAAGTTTCAAAACCTTCTCAATTTAGTCTTTTGTTAACTTACCATCATATTTCTGTTAACTTGCCCAAAACGACGTCGTTTTGGCCATATTTTAATATTTAATATTTATTTTATTATTTATTTCTTAATTAAAAAACATTAATTTATTAAATAAAAAATAAAAAATAAAAAAGCCTTCGCCTATGTTTCTTGGGGAAGACAATAGGGGAGGAGTGATTGCCCCTGTGGCGATTTGGGAACACAAACCCAAGCGATGTTGGGGTGTGCTCAGTGCTCACTCACAAAGATGAAGTCGTATTAGTACTATTACTAGTTATTAGTATTTCTGAGAAGGCTCGCACTCTTCTGCATATCTATCTCTATATCTACTAATTCTCACTTATGCTTGTAGTTTTTTATTTTTTAATTTGTATCTATTACAAATAAATAGAGAACATATAAAATAGTAGATAGATGGATAGATATGGAAGGGGAATGATATCTTTCTTACATGAGCTAGATTTAAAGTAAACAATTATCCAATCTGTAAACGAAACCCAGCAATGCATGGCATGGAAAAAAGAAAAAGAAAAAAAATATTAAATTATGAAATAAATAATAAAAAATTAAAATTAAAATTATTAATTAAAAAATAAATAATAATATTAAATTGTGGCCAAAACGACCTCATTTTGTGCAGATTAACGGCAAGTATGGATGGTAAGTTAATGGAGGACTGAATTGAAGAGGTTTGAAACTTAGAGGACTGAAATAAAAAAATGTAAACTTAGAGAATTGAAATGAAAAGTTGTGAAACTTTGAATGTAAGTTTAATTGATTAAAATATGGTTTTTTTTTTATATTAAATAAACAATTATGCAAATGAACCCTCTTTTTTGTAAAATTTCACACTTAAAAATATAGTTTGTTCATGGTTTTCATACAGGCTATGTAATTTTGACAAATTGTCAAATCCTGACCCTGATAATTGTCATTTGAAGTATAGTTTTATAAATATGTGATAAAAAATTAAAAAGTAAAAATTAACCTATTTTCAAAAAAAAAAAAAAAGGTTAAAATTAGTAGATAATTTGCAAAAAAAAAAAGGTTGTGTAAAAAAACACAAAGATTTATGCCTTTTGCTAAGCACACTCCAAGAAGTCGGCGTAAAAAAAATTTTAAAAAAAAAAAAAAAAAAAAACAAAAAACTCAACCAAACACGAGACAATAAAAAGTAATTAAAAAAAAAAAAA
>NW_027070633.1:0-3684 GCF_002906115.3 Quercus suber | reverse complement strand
ATCTTCTTCTTTTAGGTTGGGATAAGTAAACTTGCGTAGCAACTCAATAATGAAGCACCCATCAATAACCAGAATTTTTACAAAATCATTTGGTTCGTAATCAATTGGCCAAGCATAACACTCACAAGCCTCTTTCTCCACTTCCATGACGTAATCAGTTGGCCAAGCATAACACTCACGAGCCTCTTTCTCCACTTCCATGACGGAATTGATTAAATTTCTCAAAATTTGTTCCGGAAAATGTGATCGAGAAATAAGGCCTTTAAAATACTTAATTTTAATACTTTGTGTGTCCCTCAACTTTCGATCGCCATGATGGAAAGGCCCGATAGAAAATGCATCCGGGACATAAGCTTGTTCATTTATCCTGCGAAGTATGATGGGGGTTTTGAAGATGCAACATTTGGACGACATGGGCGCATCTTTTATCGAAGATACTAATTTTTCAATATCGATCATTGCGTCCACAATTCACAGCCATGTCTTGGTTCTGTTTCCCCTTTCCTTTATGTCTCTTCGAAATTGCTGCTTATAGAATGAACCCCCAAAAACAAAAACAAAAAAACAAAAAACAAAAATGAAAGAAGGAAAGGAATAACAAGCAAAACAGATTGTATTTTGAGGCTCAATTCTCTTCAAACAGAAAAGGAGGGAAAAAAAAAAAGTTAAGATATATAAAAATATGAGTGTATTCATCCAACAAATAATTATGGCTTATGAGTAGAACACTTAGAACATTCAAATGGAACTCGCTACTTGGCTTTTTAAACCAAATTCTAGCTAGTTTCTCCTCAAAATATGCTCCATCCAACTAGCTTAGAGATCGCCAACATTTCAGATTGTTATACCAACAGATTCTGGCTATTATTGTTGCAATCTTTTTTTTTTTTTTTTTTTTTGAGTTCACTATTTATTAAGTGTAATGACACAAAAATATTTATAATTTTTTTCTCGACAATTGAGACTACATGTTGTAATTAATGTATAATAAAAGTAATATTCGTAGTGAGACAATGTACAAATAGTATTGCAGAAATCAAAACTTGCCTCCCTATCAAGTTGTGAAAAATGTTACAATTTTTTTTGTCTCTAGTATTGGCCTTTGTTAATAAAATAAACAGGGAAAAAAAATCACTAGCAACTGAATCTCTCTCTACTCTCATTTATGGCATGGGTCGTCAATCTTGGCCATTGAGTAGCCAATCTTTAGTATTAGTTGGCTATTTGTGGCCATTGGGTGGTCAATCTTGTGATACCCTGAATTAATTGTGCAAATTGAATTATATAAGTGTGTATTATATGGGTATGTGCTAGTCTCATATCGGGTATTTATTAAAATAAGCTTCTTCTTTTTTTTGAGAAAAAAATACACACACACAAGGGAGAGAGAAAAGAGTTCTAACACAAAGGCACACCACAACTCTACTAAAAAACCATAGTAACTTTTAAGGAAGGGTGAGACAAGTTATACTATACACAACACACTCTCTTAAGCTGAGTAATATAAACAATTATGCATTGATCACAAATTATAATTTGATTAGCCCAACCTAGAAACACCATGTGCATTGGAACATCCTAAGAAGACATGGTCCATTAATAAAGGAGATTAGGAATTTAAGTGGGATAAATTTAGAGTGGGTTTCACAACCATCTTGGTATTTGTAATTATGAATGAGAAATTCTACATCTTGTGTTTATTATTTCCCTTCTTTGAAAACTAAAATTGTTTGTGGAAGCAAAATGGCCTTTTCTTCTTCTGACCCCAAAATTTCAGAATTCTTTAGACAATTTTAAGTAATAAAACATGTGAATATATACTGAGGAATATTTTAATATAAAAAAATCTATTGAAAAAACATATGCGATGTATTGTGTTTAAATGTTAGGGGTTTGTTTACATATGAATAAGCCTTTGTGATTTTTTTTTTTTTCAATTAAAAATTTCAATTATGACTCACATGAAATAATTTTAGTAGTTAGACAAACTTTAAACAGAAGTCATGTGAATTATGGCATTTTAGTTAATAAAGACTTATTAAATGATCAAATCTTAGCATTTTTATAACTAAACTGTGAATATATATGTACTTGAAATTTTAGAGTTTAACTTGAAAACGATATTAATCTTGGGAGTTTATGCTATATAATTCTCCTTTATTTTAATACTTATGCACAAATTTTACTAAAGAAAAATAAATTATCACATTAAGAATTTAAGATTCTTTTTATCATTTTTATCACTTTAAAGGTAATAACAATATTCTTTTTTTTAATATCTTTCTATTAAAAATCTTGCTTCTTTATTTTTATTTTTATGTTACCTTTTTTTTCCTTTTATATATAGGTTTTATCCTTTAAAAAAAATGTATAAAATATGGAAGATTTTCCTTTTATTTTATAAATGAAGAAAGAAACAATAGCCTGTCATTGGCCATTATATAAATGGAAAAAAAAAAATATATATATATATATAAAGCAATCCATTAAAAAAAAAAACTAAAAATTTTCAATTTAAGATTAGAGGTGGGGGGGGGGGGAGGAGAGAGATGGATTAACATACAAATGGTTTAATAATTTTTTTGCAGGGTCAAGGACAATTGCCTCCACTTGACTCCACCCTCGATTTATTCCACTTAGATTTTCTGTTAGATATGAAAGATAGAAAGTTAATAAAAGTAAAGGGAAGAATATAAAATGTAATATTTTCAGTAGTTTAGAGATAACTAAAATAATCTAATGAAAATTGAGCCTCATGTTTAAGGATAGAAATATATATATATATATATATTTATTTATTTACCTTAGAGAAAAAGTACTTAGGATTAAATTATATACCAAATATGAATGTAACTACTTACATGCTTAGGGCAGCCCAAAGCCTAGAGCCCCTAATAAAGAAAGGCCCCAAACAGGTGAATAAATTATTTGTTTTTTAAATGTGGGCTATTAAAAAAAAAAAAAATCCTCCCCTTTTAAGAAGACTCAAAAAATTAAGTGATGTTAAAAATATAACAAATTTTGTGGGGCTATGTGCGCAGTAAAACTTGTAGAATCCTTAAGTCATATTATACCATGAGAATAATAAATTGTAAATAAAAATTTATATAGAACATTAACTAAATTGATGAAGATAAACTAAATATTATTTAGGGTAAATACAAAATTAGTTCTTATCCTTTATACTATATTTCAATTTAGTCCATAATCTTTAACTTGTGTCAATTTGGTCCCTAACCTTTTCAAGTTCATGTCAATTTAGTCTCTGTTATTATTACTTTGATGAAAAATGTTGATGTGTCAAACGAAATAGTTAAAAAAAAAAAAAAAAAAAATCATGCCATATTAGCTACCAACTGTATTTTCACGTTAAAATAAAAAATAAGATAAAAACAAATTAGATGTTCACCCGTGAAATAGTCTAGGAAAAATTCTAATTCATCCAAGATTTGTCCTGTGCCATTAAATACATATATTCAACTGAAGTTCTCGCATAGATACAAGTAACTCTCTAACTATTGAAAATTTTCATCACATGCTATGTGAAATCCACGAACAAGGCATAATTATAAAGATATATAAAACTTATAAAGTAATTTATTTATTTTTTTATATAACAAAACTGAGGAAAGTAATTATTCCTATGTCTACCTCAAGTATTACATGTTTGGGTTTTCTTTTATT
>NW_027070632.1:5362-50032 GCF_002906115.3 Quercus suber | reverse complement strand
CTTTCCATCCAAAGCTCGAACCCCATAATTACCAATGTCTCCAAGAGCTCTCCGGTTCCTTCCTTGTGCTGGTTCATTCTTTACCTTAACTGCCCCTAAAACAAAAACAAGAAAATCTTCAATCTCAATAATATCCATTTAAAAGAAATAAGATTTTTAAGACCCAGAAAACCAAAAAGCCATAGAAATAAGATATGTTAAAACCAAAGCAAACCATTGAAAAAGACTCAGAAACCACTCTGAGATCAAAGTCCAATGAATAAAAACTATATGAATCAAGAAAGACCGCACCCCCATCAATCAAGTACCAAAAACACAAAGGAATATTACTATCATATAAGAATTAGGGAAAAAGAATACAAACAAACACACACACAAAAAGAACCAAAAAGCCTAGTAGTAAAAAGATTTAAAAATGTGGAAAACCCATATTTAGATTCAGTCCCTAGCCTTTCATTTGACCATAACAGAATCTTTGAAGAGATTACTAATATGAGATATGAAAATCTAGGAAAAAGAAATCCCAGTTACAATTATAATGATAGACTTCAATAAATACCACCAAAAAAAAAAAAAAAAAAAAAAACCCTGATTTGTTTATTCAAAGAATCACCAAAAATTAAAAATAAAGAAGGTTAGTAAACAGAGAAACTCAAAAATCAATACCCAATATTTGAAAGAATTGTCAATGAACACATCAATCAGAACTAAACCACGTTTTTCTAAACCCAAAAACTAATACCAAAGAATCCAAAAGTAAACGCATCTACATGAATTTATACACGATCAACCACAACCCACATGGGATATCAAAGAAAAAAATCAATAATAATTCTTCAAAAAGAAAAAAGGGAAAAGAATATGAGATTAGAAGCAGTGACGGACCTCTTGGTTGTGCAGGAACAACTTCTCGGGCTTCCATCGCTAATTCTTTTCTGTTATCTCTGAGAAATCTATCTGGGTTTTGCTTCTCTTTCTCTCTCTATCTGTGTTTCTTTCTCTGTGTCTGTTTGTGCTCTGTTTCTTTTCTGAGGAGAAGCCTATGGGAAAAGGGCTTTTGAAGCAATGGCTCCAACGGTCGACTTCTGTTTTCAAATTCTGACCCTTGGATCAAGCCAAGATCATACGGCTGAAATAGTAGTTACTCAGAAGGTACATTTAAAAAAAAAAAAATTATAGCAAATATGGTAATTGAAGGTAAAAAAAGAAGAAGAAGTAAATATGGTAAGTTAATTCATGGTTTAAGATAAGGGAAATGACTAGTGCAGTGCACAGGAGATGTTGTACACAAAGTTGTGTAATAATTTTTTAATTGAAATTGTGAAATTGTTTGATGATTTCAATTTAAAAAGATTTTAGAAACAACTTTATGTGTAACAGGAATTGTGTAATAGATTTTTTTTTGTTTTTGTTTCTCCTTTTGTTTTTTGAGCAAAAAAAAAAAAAAAAAGATAGGCAATAGTGTTAATATAGTGGATAAATAGTATTACACACACTTTTAATTGGTTATGTTTTTAGTTAAACAACAATTTTATTAAGAACCAAAAGTAAGATGACAATAACTCCTGCATGCTTCCACAACAATAGAAAGTAGATTACAATTTTTATAAGAGAAACCAACTTTAGAGCGAGAAATAAAGTTTAGCAATGAGTTATTAAGTTTGGAGATCTCCTAATTCAACAAAACTCACTTTAACAAAAGACAAACTTAAATCAAAAGTGTGGGGGAATTGGGCCCAAAAAATCCTTGTCGACCCATCCTACTAAGGCCTAAGGTCAATCTGAGTAGCCAAGTCTAGCCCGTAAGAAAGAAGTGGACCTCAAGCGCTGTTGGAGTAGGCTCAGCCTAGAAACATGTGTGTTGGATCAAAGAGATTATCACTCAAGGATAATCCTTTAGTGATCGGTTTAACACTGATTGATGATAAGGGAAATTGGATAAGAATAGAGTACGATGAAGTCGGTAGCTGAGAATTGATAGCACCTTTGGGGAACTCGCTGCCGAACGCTATTTGGCATCTGGAATAAGTAAGTAGTGGTTGGTTGAAAAAAATTGGGAAACACTGGGGAAAATGAGAGGGGGAAGATATTGGGAGAAGAGCAAAAACACATATAAAGAGTGGAGCATGAGAAAAGAGGGAACAGGAAAAACTATCAGAGGGTGAGGCTTGGAGGTCTGAGGGTTTGCGAAAAAGCACAATTTGGGCAATCTAGTGATAGCTTATAGCTCAACCCGTAGGATGGTAAGAAAGCCCACGAATAAATTAATTGCAGGCCCAAATCCTTGAGTTAGAATCATACTCTTTGTAGGTTTGGGGACCACAAAAAGTATTATAAATAACAGTAAAAATGTACCAGTCAGTCGGTTGTTTATTCCTCTTTAGACAAGGCATCAAAAATAATTCCCATCAAAAACTAGTTTTAATTGGTAGCTCTAAATACCAAGATTAACTTTCTCCAAAAAAAAAAAAAAAAAAAAAAAAAACCAAGATTAACTTTATGAACTGGTAGTTGAATTCCAAGCTTCAAACGCAAGATAGAAAAAAAAAAAAAAAAAAAAAAAAAAAAAAAAAGGAGGGTGGAACTTATAATGTTTGGGTTCTCAGATGGCAAGTTAAGTTGGGATTCTGTTCCTCCAAAAAACAAAAAAAAAGTTGGGATTCCAAATGGATTAAGGCCCATTTTTAATTGATTTTTATTATACTGAATTTCCTTCGTTAATTGATGTCAAAATGAGTTTTAAGTGTTTGAGAATGGTCGACATATCATATGGTTTTAGAATATGGGTACCTAAGCTAAATTTTGATGGTTATCCAAAAAAAAAAAAAAAAAAAATCCAAGTAAAATTACTAATTAGTTATTTAAATCCTAAAACAATTTGAATGAAACAAAATAACGACGGATAGTTTAAACATATATATTATACATAAGTAGCTTAACGAAGAAGTTTAGCTCTATCAAATGAGAAGATATCTCATGAGAAGGTCTTATGAGACGTCTCTCTCACAATATATAGAACCCACAAGTGTGGGATTTACACATATTGTAGGAGAGATGTACTATAAAATCATCTGATAAGATACTTTTTCCAATGAAATATTGAGAGTGTGTGTTAGAGAGAGAGGGTTTGAGAGCTGACTTAATCATTAACGACGGCGATGGCAAAAAGGAAGTCCCAAAGAGTAGGCATTGGCTTTGTCATGGTCATTGGGAGTCATACGAGCTCTCTAGATTTTGGATGTAGAATAGACATCATAGTCTTTCCTCAAGTAGAGAAACTGCCAAAAGTTAGTGTGCAAGAAATCTAGGAAGTAAAATAATGCTAGTAAAAATCATTGGTGACAACAACATAATTGTATGAAAATTGGGGACAAGAAGGGAAATGACACTAGGAGCAAAACTCGTCACCCATGGCCACAATCAAATCCGCTTATTGAAAAAATTCCTTTATTTAGGCCTTCAAATCTTCTTCTTTTTTTTTTCTTTTTTCTTTTTCCATTTTTATTCATTTTTATTTCTATTGTAACTTTTAATTTAAAAGCGAGAATAATATCCCAATTTGAGACGTTTCCTAGAGATAGTCAAATTTTATTTTGTGATTATCTCAATTTTGCCATTTTTGATAATTTTCCTATTTTGCCATCTAATTTTGTGCTTAACACGAATTAGGGTTTTAAGAGGTCCGTTTGGATACAATTTATCGTTGTTGAAAGTTATTGAAAACTGATTGTTGCTGAAAATACTGTAGTAAAATAATTTTTAAATATATGAATAGTACCGTGGGACCCATTTTAATATTTTTTAATGTATGAACAGTGCATGAACAGTGAGTAAACAGTGTCACATTGTTCATGCACAGTAAAAATTGTTTCCCATTGTCGTCAAATCCGGGCCAAAAAAAAAAAAAAAAAGGAGAAAACACAACTCACAAAACGCGCCGCAGGTATCAGTGCTATCCAAACTAAGGCAAGATGTTTTCTTAGTCACTCTAGGAGAGCTTTAGGGTTTTCTAAACATCTCCTAATAGCCTTAGGATTGCTTTTCTATTTAAACACATTGTAACCTCCAAGATAATTTAGTTTTCAATTAATAAAATTTTTAAAGTTTTCTCTAATATTATTTTGGTGGATTCTAGTCTCTCTTCTTGTGGATTTTGATGTTATTTTTCATAAGCAAACGTGTTTTATTTCTTGTGATTTTCTAATTGCTTCAATTTGTTCACAAGTGAGAATTAGATCAAGTTCTCGATCTATCTCCAATTGGAGGAGCCTTGGCAATGGCATTAGTCAGATTCAGGTCCGTCCATGATGGATAGCTGAATCTAAATAAGCAAACAGTTGTGTAGGGATAATTTGGTTGTCACTTAGAAATGTATAACTGTATAAGCATGATTCATGACTCTGGTTATAGTTTATTACCTATTTAATTAGGCTATTGTAATGTCAAACAAATAATTGAAACGAAGAGTGAAAAATCAGCACAACATAAATTGATATAAAATTTATTTGTAAGTGGAATCTCTTACACGGGAAGGAGCAGCTTTGATTCTGATTCGATACTTATGTTACCGAGTGACTCAACCTTTTGCTCTTTATTTCGGCAATTCCTTTATCCAATTAACAAGCAATTCGGATTCCTGTAACTGTAACCAATATTTTTCCGAAAAGTCTCAGTGTACCAGTTTTAATTGGTAGCTCTGAATACCAAGATTAACTTTATGAACTGGCAGTTGAATTCCAAATTTCAAACGCAAGATAATAATAATAAAAAGAAAAAGAAAAAAAAAAAGAAAAAGAAAAAGTAAAAAAGGGTGGAACTTATAAAGTTTGGGTTCTCATATGGCAAGTAAAGTTGGGATTCCATTCCTAAAAAAAAATAAAAATAAGAGTTGGGATTCCAAATGGATTAAGGCCTATTCTCAATTGATTTTTATTATACTGAATTTCCTACGTTAATCAATGTCAAAATGAGTTTTAAGTGTTCGAGAATGGTATACATATCATATGGTTTTTTTTAGAGGGTTTTAACTTACATGTCTTATGGTTTTAGAATATGGGTACCTAAGCTAAATTTTGATGGTTATCAAAAAAAAAAAAAAAAAAAAAATAGGGTTTTAACTTACATGTCTTATGGTTTTAGAATATGGGTACCTAAGCTAAATTTTGATGGTTATCAAAAAAAAAAAAAAAAAAAAAAAATTCAATCCAAGTAAAATTACTAATTAGTTATTTAAATCCTAAAACAATTTGAATGAAACAAAATAACGGCGAATAGTTTAAACACAGATTTTACATAAGTAATTCTCATTTGAGAAGGTCTTATGAGACATCTCTCTCACAACATATAGAACCCATGTGTGGGACTCACACATGTTGTGGGAGAGATGTACTATAAGATCATCTCATAAGATACTTTTTTCTATGAAATATTGAGGGCATGTGTTAGAGAGAGAAGGTTTGAGAGTTGACTTAATCAATAACGACGGCGATGGCGAAAAGGAAGTTCCAAAGAGTAGTCATACGACTAGATTTTGGATGTTGAACAGACATCATAGTCTTTCCTCAAGCAGAGAAACTACCAAAAGTTAGTATGCAATAAGTCTAGGAAGTAAAATAATGCTAGTAAAAATCATTGGTGACAACGATATAATTGCATGAAAATTGGGTCATACAACTAGATTTTGGATGTTGAACAGACATCATAGTCTTTCCTCAAGCAGAGAAACTACCAAAAGTTAGTGTGCAATAAGTCTAGGAAGTAAAATAATGCTAGTAAAAATCATTGGTGACAACGATATAATTGCATGAAAATTGGTGACAAGAAGGGAAATGATGTTAGGAGCAAAACTCATAAGATTCATTTTACTTATAATCGCTTGATTGTTGATTAGTGGATTCTTGAGAGTGGTGATCTTAAATTGGGAGTGGTGATCTTAAAATCACCCAGTAGGGTTTTTGCCTAAGTGGTTTTCCTTATTCATAAGCAAATCACTATGTAAAATTTAATTTCCACTGCAATTAGTTTAATTGGTGATTTGTTTGTGCTACCACACCATTGCATGTAATTGAACCTAATTAATTAACTTGGGTAATTAATTAATTTGCAAGGGGTCAATATATTTTTGCCCTATCAATGGCGAATAGTTTAAACATAGATATTATACATAAATAGCTTAACGAAGAAGTTTAGCTCTATCAAATGAGAAGATATCTCATTAGAAGGTCTTATGAGACATCTCTCTTACAACATATGGAACTTGCATGTGTGGATTTCACACATATTGTGGGAGAGATGTACTATAAGACCATCTCATAAAATAATTTTTCCTATGAAATATTGAGAGTGTGTGTTAGAGAGAGAGAGAAAGAGAGGGTTTGAGAGCTGACTTAATCAATAACGACAGCGATGGTGAAAAGAAAGTCCCAAAGAGTAGGCACTGCCTTGGTCATGGTCATTGAGTCATACGAGCTCTCTAGATTTTGGATGTAGAACAGACATCATAGTCTTTTCTCAAGCAGAGAAACTGCCAAAAGTTTTTTTTTTTTAATACCCCACTGCCAAAAGTTAGTGTGCAAGAAATCTAGGAAGTAAAATAATGCTAGTAAAGTAAAAATCATTGGTGATAACGATATAATTGCATGAAAATTGGGTCATACAACTAGATTTCGGATGTTGAACAGACATCATAGTCTTTCCTCAAGCAAAGAAACTACCAAAAGTTAGTGTGCAATAAGTCTGGGAAGTAAAATAATGCTAGTAAAAATCATTGGTGACAACGATATAATTGCATGAAAATTGGTGACAAGAAGGGAAATGCTGCTAGGAGCAAAACTCATCACCCATAGCGACAATAGAATCCGCTTATTGGAAAAATTCCTTTATTTAGGTCTTGAAATCTTTCTTTTTTTCCATTTTTAGTCATTTTTATTTTTATTGTTGCTTTTAATTTAAAAGTGAGAATAATATCCCGATTTGAGACGTCTCCTAGAGATAGTCGGATTTTATTTTGTAATTATCTGAATTTTGCCATTTTTGATCATTTTCCTATTTGGCCACCTAATTTTGTGCTTAACACAAATTAGGGTTTTAAGATGTTTTCTTGGTTACTATAGGAGCACTTTAGGGTTTTCTAAGCATCTCCTAGTAGCCTTAGGATTGCTTTTCTATTTAAACACTTTGTGGCCTCCAAGATAATTTAGTTTTCAATTAATAAAATTTTTAAAGTTTTCTCTAATGTTATTTTGGTGGATTCTAGTCTCTCTTCTTGTGGATTTTGAGGTTATTTTTCATAAGCAAATGTATTTTATTTCTTGTGATTTTCTAAATGCATCAATTTGTTCACAAGTGAGAATTAGATCAAGTTCTCGATCTATCTCCAATTGGAGGAGCCTCTGGCAATGGCATTAGTCAGATTCAGGTCCGTCCATGATGGATAGCTGAGTCTAATAAATAAGCAAACAGTTGTGTTATGGACAATTTGGTTGTGTAACTTAGAAATGTATAACTGTATAAGCATGATTCATGACTCTGGTTATAGTTTATTACCTATTTAATTAGGCTATTTTAATGTCAAACAAATAATTGAAAAAAAGAGACAAAAATCAGCAGCACAACATAAATTGATATAAAATTTATTTGTAAGTGGAATCTCTTACACGGGAAGGAGCAGCTTTGATTCTGATTCGATACTTATGTTTCCGAATTACTCAAAACCTTTTGCTCTTTATTTCGGCAATTCCTTTATCCAATTAACAAGCAATTCGGATTCCTGTAACTGTAACCAATATTTTTCCGAAAAAAACTCAGTGTACCAGTTTTTAGTTCTGAAAGTCTTTACAGGTCTAGCAAACCTAATCACATTTTGATTGACGTTGGTGAACAGCAATTACCTGGAAGTCCTCAATGCCGAGAAAACGCTCCTACTCATCCGGACAGGCTCATCCAGTGGGTCCACGACATCTACTCGGAACTGATGCTGAAATGGAAAGAGAGCTGCCGAAGGACCTAGAAAGAGTTAAGAAGTCTGAAACTGAAACTGAAACTGAAACTGAAAGTCCAAAACGAAAATTAAAATCTTCGAAGATCAGTACTGATGTTTCTAGGAGGGCTGCAAGCATGCAACCTGACTTGTACATGGCTGCAAAGCGTGGGGACACTGACTTCATCAAAAATCTTAAAGCCGAGGATATGGAAGGTCGTGTTTTGTCCCAAAAAACTCCCCAATTGAATACAGTCCTTCATATTGCTGCAAGCTTAGGTCACTCTCAGCTTGTGGAAGCAATGCTTGAAAACGACAGTGACTTTTGGGAGGAGAAAAACTGTGCTGGTGAATCTGCTTTCCATGTAGCTGCAAGTTGTGGGCATTTGTCCACGTTAAAAAAATTGGCCTCTGTCTCTGGTAGTGAATATCTGGATATTCAGAATAATGAAGGGAATACTCCCCTTCACCTGGCCTTGATAAACAAATACAAAGAAGTGGATTTGGTTTTGAAAACTAAGTACAGTGAGATCGCTGATTTCTTGGTTGAAACAATTCCAGGAGTGTCATATTGTCAAAATGAGGAGAACAAATCTCCTCTAGATATGGCAGCCGAAGCAGGGGATGCGGAAATGGTGAAGCTCATGATAGAAAAAGCAAATGAGTTTATTATGATTATGGAAAAACGTGGATTTCCGACGGATCAATTGGAGAAAGCTCTTTATCTAAAAAATGAAATTAAGGAAGTCAAATTAATTGCTCACGCTGCCATTACTGGAAAGAACATAGGTAAGTTTACTAGCTACTTCACTATATATTTCATTTTCCAGCCGTTTCCATGTTTTTCTCAACCATCCCAATTGATAAATTACTGGTTGTTACAAAACTTTTGGGCTATTAGAAAATGATGAATTTAATTATTTAATCTAACACCAATAAGTTTAGTAACACAATAAATTTTACAAAGTTTTTCACAATTGTTGAGATGGTAGTTTATGATTAGTGTATAATACAATGATATTATTGATGGTTGTTATGATCTTTGCGTTCCACATAGATTAAGTGTAAATTTAACTATGTGTTTCTAAACTCTTGGGCAACCTCCATTTATAAGCTAGTGAATTCTACCCATGAGTTCCTAACAATGGTTCTAATGAGAGTAAAGGTGCACCATAGTTTTAAAAACTGGTTTTTAAGGGGATTTTACCAGACTGAACTGGTGCCTAGTTCTTGGTTAAATCGGTCGGTCTAGTCTAGTTTTTAAAATAGTGCGTATTAAAAAGGGTTTTGTTATCTTATTTGAACCGCATGCTATGTTAATTTTCTTTTATCTTTATTGGACTTTGTTTTAATGATATCATACCCAATAAATGGTTTCTTATATAAATCTATTGTAGAAATTAATTATATATAAATAATTGGTCCACTACCTATAAATAATTAATTAATTACACACACTATGTTACATGTCATTAGAAAAAAGAAGTTATGAAATATAACTTATTAAGATTAGTATTATTAAAGTTTTCAAAAAGATTAGTATTATTAAAAATATGAACATATTACTTTTGTGAATTCTAAAATATTTAATTATTTCAAATAATTTAAGTGCACAGTTATTTTTTATATTCTTTATTTCATGTATTATTAATTTTTCTTTCTTTATTTGATGGTTTTTATTTCATTTTTTTGAAAGTAATTAAACATGAGGAAGAATTCCTATATATAGATAGTTTTTTTTTTTTTTAACCACCACGTAGTGGATTGCATAAAAAATCCTGCAAATTGCATAAAAATTCCTATTCTAAATCATTTTTTTTCCCATAATAAGTATTCTAAATAAAATTTTTCTTGGATAAATTTTATAAAAATAATCATATAAATTTATTTTATATCAATAATAAGTGTGTTGTCTAAAAATAAATAATTAATATACGAAAAAAAAATGCATACTCTATTAGCAAATGTCAATTAATTAATATATTAATATACAGTGGCGGCCCAAGGAATTTTGTTTAGGGGGGTCATTAAAAAAATTTAATAAAAAAAGAACTTAACTATATCAAGTTATCGACCCAAAAAAAAAAAATACATGAAGTTTTACAATTTTCTTTTACAAGTTTTCAAATTTTGAATTGTTATATGATAGTTTATTACGAGTATCTATTGCCAATGTAGGTAGGTATAAGCCTATGACCATTTTATTTTGTTAAGTTTATCTAACATTTTTATTTTTATGAAATTGTTATTATATATTTGTTATTGTTTTTATAAAAATATATTAAACAAAATGACTAAAATAAACTCATTGGTTTTGTATTAATTATTGATGTACACAACCACACTCATTCATATATAAAATTATGTACTATGTGTTTACTTAACCAATTAAATGCTTGGACAATTATTAACTTTACAAATTTTTTTCTTGAATTTTACTAACTTTATAATAAAAAGTTATTATAATATGATAACAATACACACACATGTATCAAACCATCTCTATTTCCTAATTATTAAATTATATAAATTTATATTATATTTATATTATACATACAAACATCCACACATCATAATTCACATAAATAACATTATAACAGAAAGAAATATATACAATCAATATTAGACACACTCGCACATATAATATAAATTTATAAAAAAGAGTAACAATTCGCAGATACTTACTTTTTACTAGAGTTGGAAATATTTTGTAATAAGAGTGTGCAAAAATATTTTTAAGAATAAATTAAAGTATTATACTAATAGAAAATATATATTTTATATATATAATTTTTTTTTTTTGGAAGTTAGGGGGTTCATTTGAACCCCTTGAATATAGTATAACGCCGCCCCTGTTAACATAGATGCAAAGTTTTGATGAGATGGAAAGTTAAATGAAAAGAATTCACATTTTCTTCTCAAGTAGATAGTTTAACAAAATATAGTTTTTTTCTCTTTTATTTTTTGTATAAATATGAAATTTGATAATTATGATAGTATATTATCTATTTACCAGTTAAAGAAAATATGAAATGATAAAGTTATTATAAAAGGTTTAAATATAGAACAAAAAGAATTTAAACTCAATTAAAAATATTTATTAGAATAAAAATAAACCTAGCGACACAACTTATTCTAATTAGATTTGATTATAAATTGCATCTAATTGGTATGGAATGTAATAAATAACATCTGATTGATATGAAATTTGGTATGAATATTAAGAACATAAAGAACATGTAATTTAATAGTATTTAGCACATGGTACCAACATTATCAATAAGTAATTCAAATGCATAATTTTATTCTCTTGCAAGTTTCGGTTATTAAATACTAAGTGTACCAAAATTCAGTTAGAATGATGAGTCTAATATACATATATATGACAAAGTTTAGCTACAAACATATTCAATATTTTTAATTGAAAGTGAATTTTGACAAATCCACCATTGCATTATATTGTCTTTTTATATTCTCTATACTTGCAAAATTTCTAGAAAATTAAAGACCAATAGCTATGTCATCAATAAATTGTTTAAACTACAAGTTTCTATAGTTTAAAATTATGCATAAAATATAATCTTATAGATCATATAGTAAATAATATTTGATTGGCATAAAATTTGACATGTATATTAAGGACATAAAGAACATGCAATTTAACGGTAAAATTTTTGAAATATGTTGTAATGTTAATGATATTGAATAAGGTTGTAGCCTGAGACTACAACCAATTTTGTAACTAAATTTTGTCCATATATATATATATATATATAATTTAACCAAATTTATGCGAACTAGGGTTGTCCACGGTTCAGGCAAGTCGGGTTTTTGCCCAACCCGCAATCAACTCGTACAAGATTGAGTGGGTTGTTTTTCAACCCGCAATCGACCCGCTACAGTAATGGATTCGTTTGTTCAGGTTTCCGGCAGGTGGTCTTTGGTTCGGGTGAACCTAATATTCACCAGAATCTACCAAAACGCAGCAAGATCTCGCCAGATCTGCTGAGATCTCGTCGGATCTGGTGAAATTTCTACCAAATCGTGATGAGAAATCACTAGTTCGGCCAGATCTGGTGTTTATTGTTCTAGAAATCGATGGATTTAAGTGAAAAAGTGGCCGGAATCTGGAAAAAATAGTCGGATTTTAATGGACTTCGGGCGGGTCGGGTTTCACCATTTTTAGAGGAAGAGATCCGAAACCCGACCCATCGGCGTCGGGTTTTTGGAGTCAAGACCCAAGTCCAACTACCAGAGCCATCAGATCGGGTGGTTCCGGGTCAGGTCCGGGCAAGTGGGGCGGGTTGGGCAGGTGGGCGGTTGATTTGGACAGCTCTAAACAGTTAAAAGACAAATTACATGTTGAGATCAAATTTTAAAACTCATTGAAATCAAATTTGATTTATTTAATTTTTATTAACTTTGTATACTCAACGAGAAATTAAGGGATGATGAGTTTATTTATTTATTTTATTTTTTATTTTCTGTTAAATCTGATCGCTTTATGGAGGAATCTAACAAAGTTGATTGGATCAGGATGTTTCTTATTTCTTATTATCATCAAGGTTTTTAATTATGGGTGAATGATAGTTCATTTTTGTGTACCAGATGTGTTGGATAGTGTTATGAGTGAAAATCCACATCGCATCAAAGACAGAGACAGCAAGGGGATGACACCTCTTTCCTATGCAGCATACATAGGATACCTTGAAGGGGTTCGCTACCTTTTAAACAAATTTGCAGATTACATATATGAAAGTGACCGGAATGGCTTCTTTCCAATTCACACAGCATCTCGTCGAGGACATATCAAGATAGTTCAAGAGTTTATCCAAAGATGTCCAGATTCGGTTGAGTTGCTCAACCATCAAGATCGAAACATTTTGCATGTAGCTGCTATGAGTGGGAAAGCCAAAGTGGTAGATTATATGCTCAAAATGCCTGAACTTGAAATGCTTATCAATGAAAAAGATAAAGATGGAAACACATCTTTACATTTGGCCTCCGAGGGTCGGCATCCTAAGGTCGTGAGCATTCTGACATGGGACAAAAGAGTTGACTTAAAGTTGTTGAATGAAGAAGGTAAGACAGCTCTTGACATTGCAGGAAAGTATAGTGGGAAGGTGCCCTCGTTTCGAGAGGTATGTCATCCTTGCAACTGTTATAATTTGTTTAGATTTATGACCTGTTTGGATTAAGGGGAGGGATGGGGAGCAAGAGTGAGTAGAGTAGAGTTGACTGTATATTAAGCTAATTTTTGTCCAACTTTACTCTATTCTCCCTCTCTCTCTCCCAATTCAAACGGATTATTAATGTCTTAAGATCTACTTTTAGAATAAATAAGGTAATTTAGGCCAACATATATTAGACTTACTTGTAGTAGGACTGTAGATGCAGGAGTATAAGTAAAGTCATTCCAGGATTAGTCTATCATTGGTCTAGAGTTAGGATCTATATATATCCTGATAGGCTTACAATAAAAATATAGCCAACCAGGCTATTTTACTATGCAAATAGGTTGTTAGGCCGAATTATATAAATTTTTGTTAGGGATGGTCACAAGTTAGTTAGGTCGAGTTTGATATGGATTCGCTATCTGACCTTAACTAATTAGGTTACATAAGTACCTCTGACTATGAACTGTAATAGAGGTTGAAACCATCCTCAAGTGGATATCAAGTGAGCAGATTGTTAGAACATCATTTCCCTCTCCCTTGCGTGTGTGCTTATTTTTCCAAAAAAAAAAAAGTAGGCAGATTCATCCCAATCGTGTCATTAGTTTGGGCCACTAGTTTTGGGACAAAACTTAAAATGAATTGATAGCCCAAATTAATGGGCTTGCTATTGTATTAATGGTCTTGCAACTGCTTTTTATGTTTTGTGCCTTGGTCATTTCAACCAAAAATAAATAAATTTCAAGCTAGAACTAGCATTGGCTAAAGTTTTTTTTTTTTTTTGAGAGAGAGTTACAATTTATGGCATTTGCTTCTGATGATATCTCTTTATTATTAGACAAAGACACCAATTAGTTTTTGGTATATGTAAGGATTGAACCCCAAATCTCTTATACAATCATCAGAGACTTTATCAGTTGACATTGGCTAAAGTTAAATTAAATACTGAGAAAAGAAACGTCATGTCCTAAAAATTAAAAATAAATACTAAATGTCATTCAAATCCTACCGACTGTTTCTAAAAAAAGAAAAGAAAATCATGGAAAAGCAATTGCATATATTCGGATGGTAGATGTAAACCTAGTACTGAAATAGCATTAAGTTGATTCCTTGGCATTTTTTTTTCTTTTTGGAAAAAAGAAAAAAGAAGGATCAATTTAGAAAACAGATTAATGTCGAGGAAGCACAAAATTTGGAATTTTTATTTCTCTGATTTTACTCATTTGAGTGCTTGAAATTTTCAAAAATAAAAAAATAACACAAAAAGGAATCTGTATGTGTGTGAGAGAGGGAGAGAGAGAGAGATTGTTGATGTAATTTTGGGATTTCATTTTTGTTTTGTTGTGATTTTGGATTGAAAAAGAGAGAGATTGATTGAAAGAGAAATAAGTTTCTGTGAGAACAAATGAAGATGAGGAAAGGGCCTTTTGTGAAGGGTGCATAGAGAACAAATGGAATTAATTAATTAAAAGAAAGAGAAGAAAGAGCTCTTGCTACTGGACTAGCTCTAGAAAATAGAATTTGACTTTTTGATTTCTGCTCTAGAAAATAGAATTTGAAAAATACATTCTAGATAAATGACTTTTACAAATTCTGAAATTTCTAACAAAACACCATTTTTTTTTTTTTTGGCCTTTGTAAATGATTTTATGCATACTCAATAGAGGTTCCAAACATTGCCTTAGTGGAGTGAGAAATTTCCTTACCCGACATGTGACTCAAAACTTGATATTTAAAAAGAAAAAATTTAGTTACAAACTTAATTGTAATTTAAGATTATAATTCTCACTAAAAAACAATAATATTATTGTATATTTTGAAAATATAACTATTAAATTATATGTTCTTATGTTTCTTACAAACATTCAAATTTCGTGCCAATTGAATGTTATTTACTATTCGATCTATAAAATTATTTTTTATGCACAATTTTAAATTAGAAACGCTTGAAATTTAAACATTTGATTGATAACATTGTTATTGATATTTAATCTTCTGAAAAATTTGCAAACACAGAGGATATAATAAAAAAATGTAATTCAATGTTATATTTGTCAAAATTTACATCCGATAAAAAATAAAAATATTAAATGGACATTTTTGCTTAAGGTTACAAGTTTGTTGTCAAACTTTTTCCTCTTAAAAATATTAGAAATTGTTTGTGGCCTTTCCATTCGGGTGGGGCCTCTCTCTCTCTCTCTCAACATATATAAATTCTAATATTGTATTAAAAGCTCAACTTCAATTCTGCAAAAACTATATATCTAATAGGGGGAGATCATGTTATGTTTGACCAATATGGTCATGACAAAATGTTTGTCATTTATGGTGCAGCGATTGACGTGGTTAGCCTTGAGATACGCCGGCGTCTCACATGCTCCTAGTACAAGCACTACCAAGGACAATTTGCCAAGTTCAAAGCCAAGGGAAGCACCCAACATGGACAATTACAAGGATAGGGTCAACACTCTATTGTTGGTTGCAACACTTGTGGCCACTGTAACCTTTGCTGCAGGTTTCACTGTGCCAGGCGGCAACGATGACTCTGATCCACACAAAGGCATGGCAAAATTCCTAAGACACCACTTGTTCCAAGTATTCATTATCAGCAACACCATAGCTATGTATAGTTCTGTTACTGTTGTTGTTGCACTCATCTGGGCACAATTAGGTGATCTTAACTTGGTTATTGCTTCCCTTAAGTTTGCCGTGCCAGTATTGGGACTAGCTCTTATTATGGTCTCCTCAGCATTCATGACTGGTAGTTATTTAATGGTGAGAGGCCTCCACTGGCTTGCTTCTATCGTTTTGATCATTGGATCATTCTTCCTCCTTATCCTCACGTTACTATTTTTTCCACTATGTTTGCCAAGTTCCTCACCACATCCTATTTTTCGCTACATTGTCTACTACCCGTTTTGCCTTTTGGTAATGGTTACTAGGAGTAACACAAATGATGGGGAAGAAAAATAATCTCCTTTATTTTATGCATGTTGTATTGTATATTGCGTGCTATATATTGCTGAACTCTGGTCAATTAATTGGGTGTGTATAGTTACTAGTGTTTTATAAAGGACTCCCACTGTACTATTAATAACTATGTATTGATTCTTATGAAAGCTTATATTCTATTAATATCTGACGAGTGAAATTTTCTTGTTCGGACTGTTTTTGAATTTAGAAGTTGGTTTGTATCAAAGTCACTATTAATTCTTATATTTCTTTCAGTTGCTATTAATTTCTCATTCTTAATGCAATAAGGATCGTTATTGCAATGGGACAGTATTATGATCCATATGGGCCATATTTAAATATATCATCAATTCATCATATAACTTTCTCCAAAAAAAACAAAAAAAACCATCGTATAAATCCTCGAGTCTCTCCAAAATTCAACCTATAATTTGTGTAGCCTCAGCAAAACAAAATCTTCAAACAGTTGCGAATAAAAGGATTTTGCATGTGGACTTATTGAATTGAAACATTAGGTAGAATTAAAAATTGCATGAGAGAATAAAATATAAATATTCGAAACATTAGAAAAACAGACAAATTAAGCCGCAAGTGCAAGAGACTTGAATCAAACACACATAAAAGTGCAAAAATGAACTCAAACATAAAAACGGCTTAGACAATGAGAACCAAAAAACTAATTTGATTTTTCATTTTCATAGAGGGAGAATAATTTCGGGTGTTCATCAATGAAAATTTAGATAAGAGAAATTGCCTCAAACTATTATTTTACTTGGTTGTCAATTTAAGTTTTTTGTTGTTGTTGTTGTAGAAGAAAAGCTTAGTCATCGCCAAAGAAATAATTGACATTGCTTGTCAAAAGAGTAATATTATATTTCTTGCTCACTCATTGTCTGATCTATTTAGGGGCAAAGGAGGCCATGCCCTCCCAAAGATTTTCAAATATCTCCTATATATTTTGTATTTCAGATCTTAATGGTGAAATTACTCAAGGATTAGAGTTCCATCACCATAGCCCCCCAAAGTTGAAAATATTTCTGACGAGTCTTAGACCTTCATCTATAATGACCCACTAGCATGTAATGAAAGAGGAAGAAGCCAAAGCCATCTGTTCAGTTCTTAGTTAGATTCTGATCCTGGTTCAAAAAATGAGCACAACGGCTACTTAACGGTAATATGTCAAATGATGCTATTTTTTCATTTAAAGACAAACGGCGTCGTTTGGTTAAGTAGCACGACGTCGTCTGTTTTAGATGAGTTTTATGTTTTCTGCTGAGACCAACACGACGTCGTTCCGAGCTTCCTTCCTAAACTCTGTTTTCTGGTTATCAAGACTACCAAACCTACATGGTTGTGCTGCTGACGTATTGAACCACTCCAAATAACTTCAAACTGATCTAGATAGATTTTGTAACAAACTTGATATTTATATAATCTGTTAGGAAAGTTAGTTACAGAATGTTATTGGGATTAGACCCACGTGATCAATTGTAGAACTCTATAAAAAGAGTCTTAATGTACATTTTATCATTATGCTTGGAATGCAAATAATTTTAGAGAATTCTATTCAATACAGTTCTCTAAGTTTTCATATCTCTCTCTCTCTCTCTCTCTCTCTCTCTCTCTATGTTAAGATTTAAGCTTTTCTTCCAAGCTTTCATTTTTCTTTCATGGTATTAGAGCCAATTTCCATGGCTTCCACAAATTACTTTCCAAGGAGGCATCAACTTGTCACCATTCTTGAAGCTTATTCACTATTTGATCATATCGATGGCACTGGGCCTCAACCATGTCAATTTCTCCTTGACAATCAAGGACTTTCTACTATGTGGTAGTTGGAATCACAAACTCTCGAGAGGTTTGGAATACTTGAGAACAAAGATTCTCCTCGACCTTAAGAGCCAACATTCTCAATCTGCAGTTGGAATTGGAAAGCATGAAGAAAGGAATTGACACTGTGAATGTGTTCCTGCAAAAGATCAAGATTGCAAGAGACAAGCTTCTTGCAGTAGGAGTTGTAGTTGATAATGAAGAGCTTCACTGCATTATTCTTCGAGGCTTGCCTAAGGAGTTTGAAAACTTTTACTCAACTATACGTACAACAAGTGATCCAATCCCTTATGAACAACTCTCCATTATGTTGCAAAGTGAAGAACTAGCAATGTGAAGAACTAGCAATGGTTGAGAATTTTGAGACTATTCCTCAATCTTTAGCTATCTTTGCTACTAATTCAAGGCCAAATGGAAGTAATACTCAGAATCAAGGTTCTAGAAGAGGAAAGGGTCGAAATGGCTCCAACAAAGGAAGAGGTGGTGGCAGATAACAATAACAGTGGTGGTTCTTCTCATCAAAATTACTCTCCACATCAAAATCAAACTAACTCACAGTTTGAAAATCAGTCCTTAAGAATTGATTCTAATCGTCCTATGCTAGATTTGTAGGAAAACTGGTCACCTTCCACTGGATTGCTATCACAGGATAGATTTTGCTTATCAAGGCAAAAATCCTCTAACTAAACTTGCAGCTATGGCAACTGCATCTAATGCTGCTATCACCAGCAACCAAGATCCATGGTTAGCTGATTCAGGTACTTTAGACTATCTCACAGCTAACTTGAACAATCTTTCCACTCCATCTTAGTATAAGGGTGCTGAACAAGTCATTGTGGGGAATAGTTAAGCACTTCCAATCAACAATATAGGTAACTCCTCTATCCACACCAAATACCACAAGTTTATTCTTGGAAATGTCTTATATGCCCCTAGGATTGCTATGAATTTGTTCTCTGTGCACAAATTTTTCTTACAAAACAATTGTTCTTGTCACTTTGATGCTAATGAGCTCAAAATTCAAGATATTCTTACGAGGAGACTCCTCTACAGGGGCTTGAGTGAGAATGGTGTCTATCCTTTCTACTCAAAGCTTCAATCCAAGCTTCCTTTATTCACTTATCCTCCAATCGCTTCTACATAATTTGGCTCTTAGTCCATCTCTGCATAGTATGCTTCACATTTATCTTTCAACATTAATAGGTCAAATAAATGGTTGCTATGTCACCATAGACTAGGTTATCCTAGTGATAATAGTTTACGTTCTACAATCTCAGTTCTTGAACATTCTAATGTATTCAAGTATACTTCTTCTGTTACTTCACATTGTAAGCACTGCCTTAGTGGCAAGATGCATCAACTTCCCTTCGTAAAATCAAATTTTCAATCTAAATCACCTCTTGAACTCATTCATTGTGATGTGTGGGGTCCTGCTCCTGTTATTTCTATTAATGACTTCAAATAATATCTTGTCTTTGTTGATGACTATGCTAGATTTGTATGGGTTTATTTACTTAAGCTCAAGTCAGATGTCTTTAATATCTTCAAAATTTTTAAAGCCATAGTAGAAAATCAACTCAATCTAAAAATCAAGACATTTAGGTCATATGGTGGTGGGAAGTTTTCTTCTAAAGCCTTTGCTGAGTTTTGTTCCTCACAAGCCATCATTTGTCAATTTTCTTGCCCACACATACCTTAGCAAAATGGTGTTGCTGAGAGAGAACACAGGCATATCATTGAGTGCTCACTTACAATGTTATCTCTCTCCAAACTTCCCCTCTCTTACTGGTCTTATGCAGTTGCAACTGCAACTCACATTATTAATAGACTTCCCACACCTAATTTGCATAATAAGTCAACTAATTTGCACCAGGTCCTCTATTACTTTCAGCCTTTTCTGACTCAGATTGGGCTTGTGATCCATATGATAGTTGATCCACAACAAGCTATTTAGTTTATTTAAGGTATAGTCCTATTACCTAAAGTGCCAAAAAGCAGCTGATTGTCTCTTGATCTTCCACATAATCTGAATATCGAGCTCTTGCCTCCAATGTTGCAAAACTCTGTTGGCTTCGTCAATTGTTGAAAGGTATTTGGGCATTTTTCTTTCCAATCCACCCAAACTTTGGTGTGATAATGTTTCTGCATTAGCAATTGCTTCCAAACCTATTTTCACGCCAGAACGAAGCACATTGAAGTCGATTACCATTTCATTCAAGATCAAGTTCTTCGTAGGGATCTTCAAGTTAAATACATTGCCAAAATCATGCTGCCTATCTCCCCCATGATTTTGAGGGGGGATGAAAGAGAAAAAAGCCAAAGCAATCTGTCCAGTTCTTAGTCAGATTCTGATCCTAGTTCAAAAAATGAGCACAACGGCTACTTAACGATAACATATCAAACAGTGCCATTTTCATTTAAAGACAAATGACATCGTTTGGTTAAGTAGCATGATGTCGTTCTGTTTTAGACGAGTTTTATGCTTTTTGCTAAGACCAACACGACGCCGTTCCAAGCTTCCTTCCTCAACTCTGCTTTCTAGTTATCAAGACTACCAAACCTACATGGTTGTGCTGTTGACGTGTTGAATCAATCCAGATAACTTCAAACTAATCCAGATAGATTTTGTAACAAACTTGATATTTATGTAATTTGTTAGGAAAGTTAGTTACAGATTGTTATTGGGATTAGACCCACATGATCAAATGTAGAACTCTACAAAAAGAGTCTTAATGTACATTTTATCATTATGCTTGGAATGCAAATAATTCTAGAGAATTCTATTCAATAGAGTTCTCAGAGTTTTCATCTCTCTCTCTGTTGAGATTTGAGCTTTTATTCCAAGCTTTCATTTTTTACTTTAAAAAAAAAATTGTAGATCATGTACTTAGCTATTGCATTTTAATATTTTAGGTTGTATTTTTTATTTTAACTTAAACCATAATAATTTCATATAATTGTTTGTTAGCACTTTTTAAAAATATATTCCATAATACAGTTTCAATCCAAACGGACCAAAAAGTGGTTTAGATCATAGGCATTTATTTATACAATAAAATAATTAGAGTGGGTCTATGATTGGTTTTTTCTATATATATTTCATTTAATGTTGGAATCTTCATTTTTTTCAATAATTGATTAGTTTGGCACAAAAATTTAAATCTTAAATTAGACATGTGGAGCAAAATTAGACCTCAATTGAAATCTAATTTAGAGTTTAATTAGATTTTCTCTTAACTTTGGATATATATATATATATATATGATTCACATTTTTATCTTAATTCCTAGATTTTCAATCAATTAAAAAATATATAAAAAAATAAACACAAGATTAAAAAAAATTGAGGAAAAAAAAAAGGAGATTAGCTTGGTTTGGTTTTCTTATGACTCCATTATTAAGATGGTAAAGAAGTCATATTTTTCTTTTAAACTTCAATGGTGTAGCGCCATTAGGGCCATGGTCCTCCCAAATTTTTTAAAAATCTTTTGCATACATTATTACATTAATTAAAAAGAATATTATACATATGAAGTGGCAAAATAGCTAGTTTTCAAAAATAACAACCAGTAAAGCGAAAGAGAAATACCAATATGGAGCTTGGCTTTGCACTGAACCAGTAAAGCAAACAAATTTCAACCTGGAAAAGCCTTATGAAAAGCCGAAAACCAACTCTCAGGCCAAGGATGGTCTTCAGAGGGGAGTAAAAGCAACTTACCAGGCTGCACCTCACGTGGCCCAACCTACCCCCTCGAGCATTGTGTCTGTGGAGAGAAAAGGAGTGTTGTCAGAACACAATATATCACATCCATCAAAAACAAAGTAGTTTGAGAAGCAAAATTTTCAAAAGCTTGACATAGCCACCATTGAAAGCAACCCCTCAACCATCAGTTTGAAAATTCAAATGTTGGAAGTAGATGATCAACAAGAAACTTTAACATTAGATCATACTCCTAGGGAAACGAAGAAAGTGTCAGAAGATTTGGTTAAAGTAGAGAACCATCAGATATCATCCATTACACATGGGCCGGCAAATGAGACAATTAATGATGGGCCAATAGCGATGATCTATGACTGCGAAATGGGCTGGGCCCCTGAAGCCCCTGGGCCCAACAATCCTATTGGAAGCGTATAAAAAGAGACAAAACCACTAATGGGCCAACTATAAAGTGCGAGGGGGTTGAAAGAGATCACCCACATGGAAGAAAATGCGGGGGGGAGGGGTGGGGGGTTTTGAAAGAGATGCCAACCAAATGGAAGCTTTCTGAAATGCTCTTGACAACTGTGGGCTCAGGGATTTAGGGTTTGTTGAGCAGCGATTTACTTGGTGCAACAGGAGAATTGGTGATCAACGTACTCTAATTAGATTAGACCGCATGGTGGCAAATGATAGATGGATTGGGTTTTTCCAGCAAGCCAAAGTCCATCACAGGTCTATGTCTTCGTTTGATCACTGTCTCTTAACTTTGTACCCTATCCCAGTTTAGCGAAGGCGCTGGGGTAAAGTCCTATTCAGATTTGAGTCAATGTGGGCTAGGGATGAGAGATGCCATGATGTGGTGGAGTTGGCCTGGTCACATGTAAATCCTTCTGGAGGAAGTAGTTCAACCCAGGAGAGGATCAATAATTGCCAACATCAATTACAGTGGTGGAGCAAAAATGTCTTTGGCAATCTCAATTAGCAGATTAAAGAGAAGCAATCACATTTACAATGCCTTGAGAATTGCAATTCCCTCCACAAAGATGCCGTTAACATCCAAACCCTTCGGAGGGAAATCAATGAGCTTTTTGAGTGTGAGTCCACAATGTGGAAACAGAGAGGACAGTGTGGAATGCAAATCTGAGTTGGATAGGTATTTGTTGGAATCTTTTAAGGGCCCTAATGTGGAAGATTTTGACATTTTGATGTGGTGGAAAATGAATTATTCTAGATATCGAGTCCTTTCCCAAATTGCCCATGATGTGTTGGCTATTCCTGTTTTTACAATTGCATCCGAGTCTGGTTTTAGTACTGGGGGGGGGGGGGGGCATGTTTTGGATTCGTTCCATAGTTCACTATCTCTTAATACAATTGAAGCCCTTATTTGTACCTAGAATTGGTTAAAGGATGCAAAGAGAAAAAGGCCAATAAAGTTTTGGGAGTGGAGGATATGGATGATTTTGAGATTGACATTGGTAAGAATATATATGTGTTCATTTTGTTTGTTGTATGCATCAATTGTTTATTTATTTGCTAGATGCTTAAGAATCATTTTGTTTTGAATGGGATTGTAGAAATTGCATCGGTTTGCCCAATAAACGTTTTATTGTTATTAACACGTGTTTATTTTGTTTTGTTTAGTATTTTGTAGGAGTTCTAGAATGATGCATAGTGCACAGACTTACTGGACAAAGGACTTATGGAAATTAGAATTCTTTTGCCTATATGCTAATTATATTTGTACATGTTATTGATAGTGGACTTTTCACTAATGGTAGTTATTTAGTTACTCATGGGTGGGATTATCATTGGGGATACAAGCAATTAGCATTTTTTTTGTTTAAATGCTAATTTAATTTGTATATTTTTATTTTGGCATTTGTGGACATTGACAAATGGTTTTGTAATATGTTATTAAATGGATACATTAATGCTTATTGTTATTGACACTGACACATACAGTGACACTAATGATATTATATTCTGCATGATAGTGTTTTGGGAGTTAAACTCTTATTGAGGCAATTTCAAAACATTTTTACATGGTTAATGAAATGAAAAAATTTGGACAGTTTGTCATGTGTGAAACTGTGAATAGGTTGGACAAGTTTATGATGAAATTTTGACAAATTGTTTATGTGTGAATGAAATAATGAAATTTGGATAGTTTGTATATGTGTGAACAGATTTGAACAGTTTGAATAGATTGAACAGATTTTTGAATAGATTTTATGTGTGAACAAGTTGAATAGATTTTTTTTTTTTTTTTTTTTATGAAGTTTCTGTGAAATTTGAATAGATTTTGTTACTTCTTTTTTAACAGATTGAATAGATTTTGTGTGAACAGGTTGACTAGATTTTTTTTACGAAGTTTCTGTGAAATTTGAGCAGATTGTTTTTTAAACATATTGAACAGATTTTGTGTGAACAGGTTGAATAGATTTTTTTATGAAGTTTCTATGAAATTTGAATGGATTTTATTGCTGGTTTTTTGAACAGATTTTGTGTGAACAAGTTAAACATATTTTTTTATGAAATTTCTGTGAAATTTGAATAGATTTTGTTGCTTTTTTTTTTAATAGATTGGACAGATTTTATGTGTAAACAGGTTGAACATATTTTTTTTTATAAATAAATAAAAAAAAATTAAAAAAAAAATTTAATGTTTCAAACCGACCAAACTGATTAAACAGCACCGCTATAGGTCGGAAAACTGAACCTAAGCAGTATGCATCGGTTTTAATTATGAAAAAATCAATCCCTATCAGTTCGATAACAAATTTGAGAAAAAATCGAGACAACTGAACCGCGCACAACCCTAAGCCAAAGCCTAATTGGGGCAACTACAGCTCCATAAAAAAGAAAAGAAAAAAAAAAAGGCAGTGGACCAGTTTTAAAGCTTTTGGTCACGTTTTGAGTCTTTTGACAGACAGGTCTAGCAAACCCAATGGCTAGAATGAGAAAAGGTGAAGACTCTCACATTAATTGATTAATGTTAGTGAGGGGAATAATGCTGTAACACCCACCTCACTTAAATTGAATTTAATTGCTTAGAGTGGAATTGATGAATTATTTAATTTATTTTAAAGGTGATATTATTTTATTTTAAGGTCACTAAAAAGAAAATAAATAAAAGAAGATGTAACGTGAGAGTTATTTTTGTGGATTATTCATAGCCTGCGTTTGGATAGCACTCAAAGTCACTGTGCGTTTCCAATTTCACGTTTCGGAGCTTTTTTTTTTTTTTTTTTTCAACGCATGAACAGTAAAATCACTGTGCAGGAGACAATTAATACTGTTCACGCACTGTAGCGCACTGTTTATGTATTAAAAAATATTAAAAGTGGGTCCCACAATACTATTTACACATTTAAAAATTATTTTGCTACAGTGTTTTCAGCAACAATCAGTTTTCAGCAACTTTCAACAACAATAAGTGCTATCCAAACGGACCCATAGTTAACTTTTAGTCTCCTTATCGATTAAGGAAAAGATAAGAGATTAAAACCTTATTGGATTAGGAGGTTAAGTGTTATTGGAATTCTTAGAGTCCAAGCCCATCTAAACAACCTTAATAAGTTTAACTGGGCTTTAATTTTCAGCCCAAGTGAAATCTGTTTAACGTATAAGTAAGTTAGGGTTTCCTGTTGAAAAAGACGAAATTAGTGTTTAGTGTATAAAAGATTAAGAGTAGAGAATTAGGGTTTCTCAAAATTGAAGGGATAGAAGACTGTGGAACTGCTAGGGGCAGTCAGCAAATTCGTTATATTGAGGTAAACATCAATATATGCACGCCTTAATTAGTGATAACATATTGGACTAAGGGACCTTCGTCTCTAGGCTGCTTAAAAATATTGGAATTATACTAACAGTTGCAAAAGAATAGAAGTTATCATGGAAGTGTTATGTTAGACACGCATTATTTTATTTTATTTTGAAACAGATCCTCATATATGTACGTGGAGTAGCATCACATCCTACATAGGTTAAGCACTAGTAGATGTTTTATTGCTAGGATTTACGCAGATTGGTAGTGGTGCTAGCTTCATAACTTTTGTAATCTATACAAATGTTTCAAGTTTCTAAATTATTATCAATGCATGATACAGGTTACTAAGTCCTTCGGGTAGAAATCACTTTGTAAACTTATAGTATCCTTTATATGTCTTACGGGTAGGAATCTTATTGGATGCCATATATATATATATATATATATGTAATTTGGGATAATATGATCTATAAGCATAAATTATTTGGAAACCAACTCATGCTGGGAGAATTAAATAATATAGAGATCTACATATTCGGCTCATTAGAATTGTTTACTAGGTTTTAACTGTGGAGTACTTGATAAAGCAATTGAGTACTAGATCAGCTATAGTTTCAGAATAAGTAGTGAGATACATATTTGAAGAGTGAAATTTATATTTTGTTGCTGCCTTAGTGTATCCATTCTTATTGAGTCGTCTTGTCCTTACTTAGGTTATAGTTTTCATTGATTCAGACAGTTGAAGTGAAGCTTGGTTTAGCAACCAGAGGTAAGTGGACTTCAAAACATGACGTCTCTCAGGATGTATATATTTATATATATTTTTGGTAAAAATATATTTATATATAGAAATTTCAAAAGTGAAGTTTTCAAAAACTTATACCATTGTCAATGTTTTATACACATGAATTTTATTATTTCTCATATATTGCTTTGAAACTGTATAAGTTAAGAATGACTGAAAACTATAGTTTGAAGAAAGTATTTGTTATATGATATCTGATTGGCATTGTCAATATTATAATAAAGAAAGAATGTTTTCAAACAGTCAACTAGACAGTTTGCCACCTTTGCCAACATAGGGTTAAGTTTTGGTCTTCGGCCGATGTAGTATTATTGTGGTTTGGTGCAGTGTTATCGTTGCTCTTCGGAGCTAGTGTTGCATCTTTGAGGTTAGTGTTATTGTCCCAATGGGAATCACCCACCGAGTGTTTAGCAGTTTATGTCTTTGTCTGGCTAATAACTAATGTTTTCCATATCGAACTACCGTTTTATTGTTACTGATCTTATAAGTGAAAGATTGTTTATTGTCATAATATATTGTTTCTTCCTATTTAGTGCATATTGGCATATTAAAGTGGTTATTATTTTATTTATTGATTTCAATGTTATAGTTAAATGTTTTATTTTTAACAGTTTTATAGTATATATTATATTACTGTTAAATCTATATGCAAGTGTTTTGTAAAGATTATATTTTGTCATAGATACTATTATTTTGTTTGAGAGACATCCTCATGCAATGTAGTCTCTTATTGAGCTTCCAGCTCACCCCCATTTTTTCCACCCTTTCAGATTAGAGCAGTGGAAGGTCTTTTGGTGGTAGAGCAGTGGAGCTATAGATTGGAGACTTCTTTGGGAGTTATGTTAGTTGATGGACTATTTTAGTATATTTTCTTAGGATAGTAAGTTGTGGCATTTGGGAAACTATATTAATGAGATTGTATTTGGAGACTTTATTTTTAAGGTTTTTGCTTTTATGGATTTCATAGGAAAGATTTTGATTATTTGAAGTTTATTTGTGGATATTTAATTTCGCTCTGTTCCATTATATTAGTGTTGATTTTTAAATAAGACAGGTTATGCATCTAAATCCTTGGTATGGATTTGGGGTGTTACAAATGCTCATTGCATCGGGAGCTGTTTTTGATATTATAATAAATTACTAGTTGTCCCAAAAACTTACGTGTTGAACATAGTAAATTTAATTACTTAATTATAATTTTAATAACATTTTCTACAACTTTTTTTTCTTTGTACACTAATAAACAAACCCTCAAAATCTCATTTGATAATCTTGAATTATGGCCCCGATTTGAGCTAAGTTTAACGAATTTTATCATGTTGATTTAAGATACTTTAATATCGGTGGTCATAATTAATCCAGGATTACGATCCAAAAAGCAAAACTTATTTGCTTAGGTTTACATCTTGGGGTCTTTTTAGAGTGTTCAACATCTAGAGTTTACATATTTGTTTCAAAAAGGAAAAAGAAAAAAATTGACTTTCAATATTTGAACCTTAGTTCTAGAGGTTCCTAGTTAATATCCACTAAAATAAATGATTATATTACTTAGGAGTGGATAATTAATATATTTATAATTAAGACTAGATTTATTAAAAATTATATATAATATCATCATGGTTTGACCTTGATTGAACCTGGTCTAACTTTAAAAATTCTAAACTTTTTTATTTTTCAATTTTTTGAATGGTCTAGATTTCAAACCCATAAAAATTACTATATCTGTGAAATAAAACACAACCAAATAATTAAAAAATTATTTGTTTTTATCTCAAAACCTCCTACTACTATCAAGTATAAACATATAAGATGCATGATAATAATTCAACAACTCAAACTATTACCACCAAATATATTATATAACTAAAGTTTTGATGAAAGATAAAATATTATTAGAAAACCAGAAAGCAAAAGAAAAGGATTAGCAAGACTACCTAACAAAAGGAAGAGCAAGTCTACCTAACCGATTGAGCTTTCTCACTGATTATATTTACAAGACTGAGCTTTCTCATTGATTATATTTACAGAAGAAGTGACCATGCCCATAATCAAAAGAACATAGAAAAGAAAGCAAAAATACTATTTTGATCCTTCATTTTGGGGTTAGACAAAACTTAGGTACAATACTTTATGTATTGTTATTTAGGTTCCTCACTTAATATTAAGTCATGTGGCTACTTAATTAAAAAATACACTTCACATGGCATAATTTTAAGAGGAAAATTTAAGGAACACCACCTAAGTACTGTATTTAAGTCTTGCCCTTTGGTCTGTATGGTAGTAGTCAATTTTGTCACTATTATTTTTAATTAACAATTTGGTCCATGTCGTTAGCGAGTTAAGTCAATTTGGTTCTTATTTCTTTCTTTTTTTCTTTTTTTTTTTGGTGGAAACGGAAGGTTTTATTTATATAATATAAAAGTTTATACAACACCAACAGCAGATCGATCCTTGGGCACATAGTCTATTAACCTCAAGGCCAGCCAAATCCCTTACATAAAACAAATATACAAAACTGCGACAGCTACTATACACAGACAAAAGGTTCCGTTTGTGATTGCAGGGGCCTCATGGATCAAGACTGGGTGGTGCAGGTGCAGCACATTTATCGTGAAGCCAATGATTGTCACCAAAATGTCTAAATTCACAATAACAAAAAATATAAGTACCAAAATGCTATTTTTATCTAAAAAGAACTTACTCAAGTCCATCGGGTCAAGGAATGAGCTGCCTTCTTTGCATCCCAATGGTCTTTTTTTAATGGTTTTTAATAGCTGTACAAGACTAAAAAACAGAAATTTGCTAGTGCTTTAGCATTATCTATGTATTCTTATTCAACCACTAGTCGTTGTATTTTACGGTTCCTCCAAATAAGTAACTTGCTATGAAAGGAGTGTAACTAACAGCACACTGCGAAGAGAGAGTGAGAAAGAAAGAGAAAGGGGGAGATACCATACCAGTGGTTGCCGACTTGGACTGAAACCGAGCAGATGACATTGCTGAATAATAGAAAGCATAGCACCAGGAAGAAGAATAAAAGCTTGCCTACCAGTGTAGCAAGACTAACAGTTCATGATACAGCCCACTTGAGTGGAGACAAAACTGTAGTCTTGCCCCCATCGCACTGTACAAGACTTAAAAACAGATATTTGTTAGTGTTTTAGTGTTATCTATGCATTCTTATTCAACCACTAGTCGTTGTATTTTACAGTTCCTCCAAATAAGTAACTTGCTATGAAAGGAGTGTAACTAACAGCACACTGCGAAGAGAGAGTGAGAAAGAAAGAGACAGGGGGAGATACCATACACATGCCTTGCGATGGGGGCAACATAAAAATGCATGCGCTACTATATATTCCACAAACTGTAAAATTTTATTTGCCGAATTGCTCAACCTTTTTGCTTGTTAGTTCGGTGATTCCTTTACTTAATAACATGCAAAATTCCGATACCTATGACCAATATTTTACCAAAGACTCTAAAAATTAGCGTACCCATTTTGACAGGTCTAGCGAACCCAATCACATTTTGATTGACGTTAGTGAACAGCAATCACCTGGAACTGTTTCACTTATGAAACCCTTGATGGCGAGTACAGGCTCCTCATCCCAACCGCGTCGAGGGGCTCGCCGTCATGTATTTGATGCTGAAATGGAAAACGAGCAACTGATGAACTGAGAAATAGTTGGGGAGACTGAAATGGAGAAGGAGCTAGAGAAAGAAATTGCAGCAGACAATAAGCCTTCCAATATCAGTACTGAATCTACTGATGTTTCTAGAACGGCTCGAAACATGCATCCTGATTTGTACATGGCTGCAAAACGTGGGGACATTGATTTTATCAAATAGCTGAAAGCTGAAGATATGGAATGTCCTATTTCCCACCAAGGAACTCCCAAATCGAATACAATTCTTCATATTGCTATAAGCTCAGGTCACTATCAGCTTGTGGAAGCGATCCGTCAAAGCCACTATATACTTGAGCTGAGAATTAACTCTGCTGGTGATCTTCCTCTCCATGTAGCTACAAGTGGTGGGCATTTGGATTTGGTAAAAAAAATGTCCAGTACTGCGTTATTGTCCAATACTGCGTTATCAAAGGTGAAGAATAATGAGGGGAATACTCCCCTTCACTTGGCCTTGATAAACAAATACAAAGTGGATTTTAACTTGGTTTTGAAAAGTAAGTACAGTGAGATGGCTGATTTCTTGGTTGAGCTAGAACCAGAAGTGTCATATTATCTGAATGAGGAACACAAATCTCCTCTATATATGGCAGCCGAAGCAGGGGATGCAAGACTGGTAAATCTCATGATTGAAAAAGCAAATAGAAGTCAGATGCCATTTGACGAAGTCCAATTAATTGCTCACGTTGCCATCACTGGGAAGAACATAGGTAAGTTTGCTTATGAGCTACTTCACTGTGTTTCAATTTCAGGTTATGCTTATGTCCCAGTTTTCTCTCTCCACCAAAAAATAAAAAAAAGTTTTGTTCCAAATAATCATGGTGCTCTTCTTGCTCGCTCTTGTTGACATAGTGATCTGACCGTGCTTTATGGAGGAAACTAACAAAGTATATTGGATTTGGATGAACACGTTTCTCATTTTTTATTATAATCAAGGTTGATAGTTAAAGGTTTTCCCATTTTTTCAGTACATGATAGTTCTTGTTTATGTACTAGGTGTCTTGGAGAGTGTTTTGAGCAGACATCCAGAACTCATCAAAGAGAAAGACAACAAAGGGATGGCACCTCTATCCTATGCAGCATCCATAGGATACCTTGAAGATGTTCGCTACTTCTTAAACAAATCAACATATTGCAAATATGAAAGTGACCAGAATGGTTCCTTTCCAATTCACACAGCATCCAGTAAAGGACATATCAAGGTAATTCAAGAGTTTCTCCAGCGATGTCCAGATTCGGTTGAGTTGCTCAACCATCAAGGTCGAAATATTTTGCATGTAGCTGCTATGAATGGGAAAGCCAAAGTGGTAAACTATATCCTTAAAAAGCCTGAGTTGGAAATGCTCATCAATGAAAAAGACAAGGATGGTAACACCTCTTTACATTTGGCCTCCAAGACTAAGCATCCTAAGGTCGTGAGCATTCTGACATGGGACAAAAGGGTTGACTTAAAGTTGTTGAACAACGAAGGCAAGGCAGCTTTCGACGTTGCAGGAAAGTACAGCGGGAAGGTGCCCTCATTTCGAGAGGTATGTGATTCTTAAAAGTTCGATAAAATTGCGTGCAGATCTTGTGGCGCCACTTAGAGTTAAATCCCTAATACCTAATAGCAAACTCTGTTTTAGATAACCTTAGAGACATAAGCCCAAGTCCCTAGACTATTATAAATAGTCTAAGATTTAGTGTATTAAGATTTAGGTAAAGTAATCTTAATCGATTTAGTGTATTAAGATTTAGGTAAAGTAAACTTAATCCTGAGCATTTACAGCAGTGGTGCTATATTGCTATATTACTAAATTTTAGCTCTTCAGACACTAAATTCATGCTTTAATAGTGGAGCTAAATCTATTTTTTTTAGCTTCACTGCTACAGTGCACATCTATAGATAGATGTGCACTGTTCATGAGAGCTAAAAAAAATATTATTTTATTCCGACTGTTGATTAAAAAAAAGCCACTTGCTCTTTTTTTTTTTTTTTTTTTGTTTCATTCTTTTATCACCATGCCTCTCTCTCTCTCTCTCTCTCTCTCTCTCTCTCATTCACTCTCATCTCATCTCTGAACCTCATCTCTCTCAATCTCACTCTTCAACTCCAGTATCTCTCTCAATCTCACTCTCTCAACTCCAGTATCTCTCTCAAGCTCACTCTCTCAAGCTCACCCTCTCAAGCTCACCACCGCCGGCCTTGTCATCTTCAATGTCACCGACCTAGCAACTGTCCCAAGCCGCCGATCGGCCTCAAACCCATGCCGCCATCTGCCTCATCTGAAGCTCTCATCTCTCAAGCTCACTCTCTCAAACTCTCACCTCTGTTTCATCGCCATCCCAAGCCACCGACCATCTTAGACCCACCATCGATCAACTATCTTAGCCTCAGACTCACCAGCCGTCCCAAGTTGCTGATTAGCTCAGACCCACGCCGCCATCCACCTTAGACCCACACTGCCGATCGAAGTGCTTGCTCGTGGTTGTGCTTGCTTGTTGACGTTGTGCTTGTTTGTGATTGGTGATTTTGTTTGGTCTGGGTTGAGAAAAAAGATTGGAGATTTGGTGTTTTTTTTTTTTTTTTTTTTTTTTTTTTTTCTGCTATGGACTGGTAGTGGTGGTGGTGGTTGTGGGTGTAACTGTGGCTATGGCTGATGGTAGAGGTGGTTGTGATTGGTGCTGTGGATTTTTTTTGGGTAGTGAGATATATTATTTTATTGTAGTAGTTATATTATTTATTATGATATTTATATTATTTTATTATGTTGGAAGCTAAAATAGATTTATTGTTGCCGCATGTGTGTAGGTTAAATAGATAAAATAACTTTTTGTGAAACTAAAAAGCTAAATTTTTAGCTCCACTACTGTGGATGCTCTTATAGTAAATTTACTTATAGGAGTATGAGTAAAGTTACTCCAAGACTAGTCTATGATTGGTCTAAAGGGTTAGTATGTATATATATCCCAATGGGCTTAAAATTAAAATATATCCAATCAAGGGCTTTTTGCTATGTATGTAAATTGTTAGGTCCAACGTTTACTATTTAAAAAAAAGTTAGGCCAAACCATATTAATTTCTTTCTCTCTCTTCTTCCCTCTCGATCTTCACTTATTGAGTTAGGCTAGTGATTTTGGTGGTGCAATGTTTTATTCCATGTTCTTCAGATTAGGTGGGGCGATATAAAAGGAAAAGCAATTGAATATTCGAATGATAAATGTCGCGTTAATTGATTCCTTGGATTTTATTTTATTTATTTACTTTTTTTTTTTTTTTTGGTTAAGGAAGAGTGGGTGATTTACATGGCAGATATAGGTTAGATTTTNCTATGGCTGATGGTAGAGGTGGTTGTGATTGGTGCTGTGGATTTTTTTTTGGGTAGTGAGATATATTATTTTATTGTAGTAGTTATATTATTTTATTATGATATTTATATTATTTTATTATGTTGGAAGCTAAAATAGATTTATTGTTGCCGCATGTGTGTAGGTTAAATAGATAAAATAACTTTTTGTGAAACTAAAAAGCTAAATTTTTAGCTCCACTACTGTGGATGCTCTTATAGTAAATTTACTTATAGGAGTATGAGTAAAGTTACTCCAAGACTAGTCTATGATTGGTCTAAAGGGTTAGTATGTATATATATCCCAATGGGCTTAAAATTAAAATATATCCAATCAAGGGCTTTTTGCTATGTATGTAAATTGTTAGGTCCAACGTTTACTATTTAAAAAAATGTTAGGCCAAACCATATTAATTTCTTTCTCTCTCTTTCTCCCTCTCGATCTTCACTTATTGAGTTAGGCTAGTGATTTTGGTGGTGCAATGTTTTATTCCATGTTCTTCAGATTAGGTGGGGCGATATAAAAGGAAAAGCAATTGAATATTCGAATGATAAATGTCGCGTTAATTGATTCCTTGGATTTTATTTTATTTATTTACTTTTTTTTTTTTTTTTTTGGTTAAGGAAGAGTGGGTGATTTACATGGCAGATAAGGTTAGATTTTCAATAAATTAAAAGAGTAATGTTATATACATAAAAATAAATAAATAAATAACTTTTTTCTTCAAAACAATTAAGTTGACAAGTTTTTACTAATTTTCATTTAGACCCACATATTATTTATGTATTTACCGCTAATAACCTGTCATGTCAAGTTGTAAAATTTTGTGTGCCTATTCTCTATAGACTTTCTCGACAACCACCTTAGCATAATATGACATGTCATCGTAATAGTCAATCAATTCAAGTCAGGTTAGTGGGATGAGAAATTTCCCCACCCTACACCTAACTCAAAACCTAATCCTTAAAACAGCTTGGGCCCATCATCTGCTCGACCCATCTTATGAAATTGTCCGTGGTCCTTCTATTTGGACCGGGTTGGAAGGGTGGGCCACGTCTCCAAAGTCTATTAGCAATCCTGATTTCTCTGCGTTTCAGCTCTCTCTTCTTCTTTCTTCCCTCTCTCAACCCAACATATTAACTTAACTTCAATTCTAAGAGCATTCGCATCAGCTCTGGTATATATGTGTAAAATACACATTTTCATCACTTTTACACATTTTGAACCAAAAAACACTCCACATCAATCCTTTTAAATTCATTTAAAATTGTGGAAATTTATCACCGAGCTACAGTACCCGTGTATATTTACACGGGCACTGTAGCTCGTGTATTTAATTTTTTAATAATTTTTTCTCCCTCCTCAACTGACGCTCATCTCCCACCTCTCTTCCCCAACTTCCAGCGCGCCAGAATGAACCGAAAATGATCCCAATCAAACCCACACACAAACACACATACAAATCCAAACAGCCAGAATCAACTAAAAATTAACCCAAACAAACCCACACACAAACACACCCACACATAAACAAACCCAAACGGATAGAGATATCGGTGCTTATCGGAGCGATCTGGGTTGCCGAAGCTCGTGGGTCGGCCGGTGAAGCATGGAGCGGCCGATGAAGAGAGGATCTGGATTGCCGGAGCTCGTGGGTCTTGCTTGAGCTCGTGGATCGCCGATGAAGAGAGGATCTGGATCGCCGGTGAAGCGCGAGGGAGACCGAGAGGGAGACCGGATATGAGAGGGATCGCCGATGAAGAGAGGATCTGGATCTCTCATGGATTGCTTGTGATCTGGATCGCCGGATCAGAGATGGCTATAGAGAGGGAGACTGGATATGAGAGGGATCGCCGATGAAGAGAGGATCTGGATCTCTCGTGGATCGCTTGTGATCTGGATTGCCGGATCGGAAATGGCTATAGAGATGGAGACCGAGAGAGAAATAGAATCAGAAAAAATGGAAAGAGAGAAAGAGAGAGAGAGACAGAGCGCGTATAAAAAAGGTAAGTGGAAAATATAATAAAATAATTGAAAAAATTGATTATTTAAATAGAAGAGGGGATAGAATAGATGAACTGATGTAGGTTTATTGTAAAAGTGTATGTGTAAAATAGAAAAAGTAGGTTTTTATGTGTAAAATAGACACAAATTTTACATGAGCTGATGCGAATGCTCTAACAAATATAAATGTTTGTAATGGGGGGAGGGGGGAAGGGAGAGAAAAGAGTCGGGGCTTAAGTATTCAAAAGGAAAATTCACACATATATACATTTAGATTATACTATAGTAGTTTCTCAAAAAAAAAAAAAAAATATTATACTATAGTAGAATTTTATCTTTATATATATATATATATATAATAAAATAAAATAATTCTAACAAATATATATATATATAAAATAAAATAAAATAATTCTAACAAATATAATGTAGGATGATACCATTTTTTTTTTTTGATGGGAGGATGATACCACTGATATTAAGTTACTAATTCAAGTGGTGACCACAAAAGCTATCTAGTGGGGATAATTGTTCTGTATAATCAACGATATGGTTATGGAAAAATGTTATTTATTTACCATGCAGCGATTGACATGGCTAGCCTTGAGATACGCCGGTGTCCCACATGCTGCTCGTCCAAGCACCACCAGGGAGAACCCTCCAAGTTCAAATCCAGGGGAGTCATCTAACATGGACAAGAATAAGGACGCCGTAAAGGAAAACTCACAAAGCTCAAAGCCAAGGGAAGCACCCAACATGGACAATTACAAGGATAGGGTCAACACTCTATTGTTGGTTGCAACACTTGTGGCCACTGTAACCTTTGCTGCAGGTTTCACTGTGCCAGGCGGCAACGATGACTCTGATCCACACAAAGGCATGGCAAAATTTTTACAACACCACTTGTTCCAAGCATTCATTATCAGCAACACCATAGCTATGTATAGTTCTGTTACTGTTGTTGTTGCACTCATCTGGGCACAATTAGGTGATCTTAACTTGGTTATTGCTTCCCTTAAGTTTTCCGTGCCAATATTGGGACTAGCTCTTATTATGGTCTCCTCATCATTCATGATTGGTAGTTATTTAATGGTAAGAGGCCTCAACTGGCTTGCTTATGTTGTTTTGATCATTGGATCAATCTTCCTCCTCATCCTCACGTTACTATTTTTGCCACTATGTTTGCCAAGTTCCTTACCCCATCCTATTTTTCGCTACATTGTCTACTACCCATTTTGCCTTTTGGTAATAGTTACTAAGAGTAACACTGATGATGGGGAAGAGAAATAATCTCCTCTATTTTATGCATGTTGTACTGTATTTTGTCTGGTATTGATGCACTCTGGTCATTTAACAGGGTGTGTGTTGTTATAAGTGTTTTATCAAGGAGTCTCACTGGCTCACTGTACTATTAAGAACTGTGTATTGATTCTTAAGGAAGCTTGTATTCTTATTTTATTGTATCGATTCTTAAGGAAGTTTGTACTCTTATTTTATCAATGCATTTTATGTGAATTTTTCTTGATCGGACTGTTTTATAATTTAGAAGTTGGTTCAGACCAAAGTCACTATTAATTATTTTAATTTCATTCAATTGCTATTAATTTCTCATTCTTAATGCAATAAGGATCATAATTGCTATTAATTTCTCATTCTTGATGCAATAATGATGTCATCAATTCATTATATAAATGAGTTCCTCCAAAATTCAACCTACAACTCTTGTAGCCTTAATATAACAAAATCTTTATGCGGTTGCGAATTAAGAGATCTTGCATGTGGACTTACTGAAACACTACGTAGAAGTATAGATTGTATGAGAGAATAACATATATATATTTGAAACATTAGAAAAACAGACATATTAAACTGGATGTGCAAGACTTAAATCAAAAACATAAATTTGCAAAAATGAAATCAAAAATTAAAACGGCATAGAAGAGGAAAACCAAAAAACTAATTTGATTTTTCAGATTCATAGAGGGTGAGTGAATTTGGTGTTCGTTGGCAAACATTTAACTATAAAATTGCCTAAAATTATTATTTTTTTTACTTGGTTATCTATTTGAGTTTTCTTGTCATTGAAAAAAAATTTATTCATTGCCAAAAAAAAAAAAAAAAAATCATTGGTATTGCTTGTAAAAGGAGTAATGTTACATTTCTTGGGAACAGGCTTAGGTGCATGCACTAGACTCAATCCTTGTCCTATATTTTGTTTACTTAGGAATAAGATTGGAAACTATAATAAATAAATTAATCTAGATAGAGTTTGAGACTTTATCTCAAGTGGTACTCTTGTATGAGTTGAGGAGAAGACTCTTTTAGGAGAATATGGGGTGAATAGTTTGGTAATTTCCTTGGGTTGAAAGATACTAGTATATGCGAGTCGAGTGTTTTTCTATTGTTTAAGTGAGAAAGTACTATAGGGTGTATTAGAACTTTAGAATTGTGAATGTCTTATTTGTAAGTTTCTAAGTTAATATTGAGGTTTTTTGTTATTTCAATTTTATATTTGCTATTTTATTTTCATGTGTATAATGGGATTTCAGTTAATTTGTATTTGGAGTGTATGTGTTTGTGAGTTATAGTTATTAGTTAGTGTTAATTTTGAGAATCTTTTAAGCATAGTTAATGAGTTTTGGTTGATTGTGACGGTAATTGATGTCATTGATATTGTACTTTGATCGACATTTGTTGTAAATGTAGGCAAAGAGCATTACTGTCTTTTTATTTTTATTTTTAATAAGTATTGATTCATTAACCCAAGGACAGACCATGCAGTCCCATTTAAGTCATTTTCACTATATTTTTAACCACTTTAATGCTTCTTTTAGTTATAAGCTCACATTACTAAGCTGCTCGGCAAGAGCATTATTTTTCTTAAATTCTGGTTTTAATTTAATTTAATTTTTAGAAGAAAATGCATGTTTTAATTCATAGCTCTAAACCTTCTCCAAAAAAAAAAAAAAAAAAAGCGTAGCTCTAAACACCAGATTAACTATATGAACTGGTCGGTTGAATTCCAAGCGTCAAACGCAAGATAAAACAAGATGTACGGTGTGGAACTTATCGTTTGGGTTTTCATATAGCAAGTGAAGTTGGGCCTTGTGGTTTGGATCCATTCCCAAATGAATTGAGGGCCATGTATCAATTGATTCATATTCTGCCTACATCAATTGATGTCAAAATGAGTGAAAGTGTTCGAGAAATGGAATATAGAACCTTCAAATTTACGTCAGGTCTCCTTGATAACAAATCAACAAAAGTTGGCCAATGACCTTAATGTTAAATGGTTATTATTATTATTATTATTATTATTATTATTTTGGAGGTGATTTCAATATAGACGTCTAAGAATGATTGCCCCTTTCCTACTTAGAATGTATAAAAAAGTCAACAAAACCTTGATGATCCCTCAATAAAAGCAAAAACAGTATGTTCGAGGATACAAATTTTTTCATAACTACATATTGGGGTGGAATATTACAATAGTTGCTAATAAAAGAATTGTCACTAATGAGGGCATGTGAATGTGATGTTCTCACAACTTTCTACGTCATTAATGATTATGAAAATTATTGTACCTATAAACTTAATCAAATGAAAAAGGATAAAACACTTTTTTTTAACTATTAAACTAATTTCATGTGTCTTCCAACTAGTTAACATGACTAATAAAAAAAAATTATCTATATATTATGATAGGTGCTAATAAAAGGGAGGTCAATAATGAGTTTATACGAAAATGATGTTCTAATCACAATTCATCATTGTAAATAATTAGAAAAAATTGTGTACTGCAACTCACTCATATAGAATAAATAACATTTTTATTTTTTTATGAAAGAATAAAGTAATTCCAAAGTTTCTTCCAACCACTTGACATGACTACTAAAAAAATTGTACCATTAGGTCCTTCAAATTTGGTTCGTATAATGCAAGAAGTATGAGGTGATCAAAAGAAAACGAGGTAAAGCCTACCTAACGAAGAAGAAAAGCCCAAATTCGCGGTTCAAGAATCAAGAACATGGTGCCTATAAATCTTTAAATAAGGTGTTCATCGGGAATTAATGTTTCATATTGTACAGGATTTAATCTTGCGTGTCTATAATCTATATCCACCCTGTAAAGACATGAACTCCACATTGTACCATCAGTACTTTCATATGACTCTATTTTTAAAGGTTTTGCCTCACCTATGCTCTATGCATAGTTGCATACCCAACCCATGTGGAAGTGAAAGTCCTTAAGAATCTCCTTTCTTAGGAGATAATGCTTAAAATATCTTAGCAAGTTAATAAATTTTCATCTTTTTCTTTGTTTCCAGACATTCAATTACAAAGAGAGTATATTTACTAGTTAATTAGTTGCCTTTTAAGTTCAAATACTCTCAATAAAATTTGGGTTTTTAATTTATTATTACAGATTAAATTCTATAAAGATGTAATATAAAACTTATATTTTACCCTCCATTCCCAACATGTCATATCATCTAATCACAAATCTAATAATAAGCACAACCACACTCAATCAATTCTAATACCCATATATAAATCCAACCAAATAAGGGGCTTATTGAGATGTTATTTAGTGTGATAGGATCTATTGAATTTTAAATAAAATACTAATGTGACAATTCTTATTAGATGGTGTAAAACATGTGTTTTATACCCCATCGTTACTAAATTCAAATTTTGTTTGTTAGAGCTTATATCTTATGTATGATAACTTCTTCTTTTTTTTTTTTTTTTTTTTTGAGAAACAGATAACTATGAAACTGTAAGTTTGCTTATGGGTTATAAAATATTGATGTCCTAAAAGCACACCAATAAATTGCAATATATTTATAGCAATGGTAGAGGAAATTCTTGCTGCAAAGATTTAGCCAAAGCAAAACTAATGCAGGGGTCTTCCAAATCTTTTTGCTGAAGGGTCTTCCCAATCTTGATTGTAATGAAAGAGGAAATTCATAATCAGCTTTGAATTACCTTCTCAATTTCTACACTAGTACTCCTAGTTTTAGCCAGGGCAAAACTAATGCAGCAATTGTAATCTTCCTAAACCACCCCTAACCAGCCAAAAAATCATTTTTTTTACTAGAAAAACCCATAAAAGGCAAAAGCCTTTTCAGGAAGAAATCAAATGCTTCATGATCGCTCCATTGGCACATTTATTTTAGTTTTTCTTAGCATTTTCAACGTAGACATTTAGAGTTTAATTAGAGTACGCACTTGAGCCTTAATTCTAACTAAACAAATTTGCTACATGAGCAAGAAGATAGGGTTTAGGAGAACAATTTGGTAGGACATCGAAGAATAAAAAGTCCTAAGAATTAGGATTAGTGGACTACATTAAAAAAAACACCTTATTTAATTACAGAATTAAAAATATGATTAAAAAAAAATTGTACTGGCTATATGCATATTGTGAGGTTAACATTCGAATCCTCTTTTCTGGGATCGAAACAACAAAAACAGGACAAAATCTAAACGTTATACGAGAAAGCCAGTAAAAATAGTAAAATACTCTTATCTTTCTATATACTTTAACATTGAGAAGAATACTTATAATATATATTTGTACCACAAAAGTGACTGAGCCAGAGTTTTTGTGGCCATTTGACTGAAGAACAGAGAACCCTATTTACCTTTTTCTTGGGTCAGAGAAAACATATATATTTACGGCCACATTATTGCTTGGACTCGCTGGTATCCTTTACCAATTCCTGTTTTATTCCTTATAGGGTAGAGAAAGAGACACCGAAAGCCACCTCTCTTTTGAAAATGAAAGTAGCACTACATTTACATCTTAACAAACATAGAGATACAATTATGCGATGCAAGTATACATATTCTTATTCTGTTTCGGTGTTTCCAAAGTGAGAGTAGCGATGAACTGAAGAAAATCCTTTTAAAAGAATGATAAACCAATACCTAATCTTGACCATGGGTCGACTAATAAAGACTTTGTCATTGAGTGTTAGATTTGAGAATCTCATCTATACTAAAAAGGAAAAAAAAAATCGTAAAACCAAAAAAACTAGCTTATTAGTATTTTAATCTAATATAATAAAGAACCATCATTGTAGAAATAACATCATAAATTCAAATCTTATTATATCTATAAAAAAGAAAAAGAAAAAAAAAAAACTAAAGCTTGTGTCATATAATAATATTTGCTATATAACACTTTCTATACTTACAAGCAATAAGATTATAAAATAATAATGATAAGTATCTAGTTTTGTTTTTGATGAATAATAACTTAATAATTAGTATATAATGTTGGTATTTAAGTTTTATTATATTTTATAATTGTATAAGAAATGAATTTATGAATTGCATGGTAAATTACATTTAATTGATTTGAAATTTAGTATACTTTTTTTTTTTTTTTTGAGAAACCTAACGTGAAATTTAGTATACTTAAGCATTAAGAGAGAATATTTTTTTTTGAGAAGCCATTAAGAGAGAATATAATTTAACAGTGGGATTTTAAAATAATGACGTAATTAAAAATTATCATATTGTATAAGACTAATATTATACATTATATATTAATTGAAGGGTTTGCTTAAAGCACTCATGATTCAAGAAATTTTTTAAGTAAAGAAGTCGTTCTTTGAAGGAAAAGAACATATTAGAGTAAACCTTACAACATGGTACAAGTAATGATCCCCATGTGCCCCCAAATATAAACTGATTATCTTATAAACATAGGCCTATCTATAGTATTGCCCTTTGGCTTTGGGTCATTAAGTAATTACAAGTAATTATGGGTGATTAAGTACACCCCATCCCTTGTAGTGGAAGTACACCCCAGATCATGATAGGCACCCTTATGCTGGAGGACATGCATGCCCGCACTATGTAACATAACATGGGTGGTTTGTAGAAGTGATATGATGATGATTATGAACACTATATCACTTTCTTTCTTTTCAATTTATAATCACCTCTTTGCTCCATTTTTTATATAATTAAATTTGATTATTACTAAGGAAGGATTTGAATATTAAACGTTTAAAATATCAAAAGATGCAAGTTGAATTATAAAGACTGTTAGAGTTTGTTTGAGATGTGATGAAAAATTCAGTTTATTTTAGTTTTAATTTCTTTTTGGTATTATTCATGAGTCCTACTACACTTTTTGGTATTATTTATAGATTTTATTGTACCATTCAATTAGCTTTTAACTTTTTTTTTACACTTTCAGCAAAAAAATTTAATTTCAGTTAAATAAACTATTTCTAAACAAACCATTAATTTTGCTACATTTGTTTAGATACAAGAAAAACTTGAAATCTTTTGACCAATGTCTAACATCAAAGGCAGTACTACAATTGTTTGGATCCACCTTCCATAAAGTTGAGGTCCCTAATTAACTCTTTCATTCCTGTCCTTTTGGGGACCAGGAACAACCCACTTTTATTTGTGGATATAAACCTTGAATATTTATCGGGGGGAAAAAACCCAGAATTGTTTAATACCAGGACTAGATATATTTTTCAGCCACAAATTTTTTATGACCTAGCCAGTACTAGGCTACTAGCTAGGAATTACAGGGGCGAAACATATCAACTGCTTATAATATCAAGATCATGTACCAGCTACTAGGTAGGGACCTGACTCAACTTGTTGGTCTTTATTACACTAATGAAAGACTTCACCCTTTTCTTTTCTTTTCTTTTCTTTTTCACGCACGCCTTGTAATTTATATGGGACACAAAAATTTCACAATTTTTTTTTTTATTTTATAATTGTTAATAATGATAAGTTAAAATTTGAGTTAAATTATGTTTACATTGCCTTTCATCAGCATCTCACTTTATAATTTGCACAAATCATAACATATTATCTCAAAAATTAAGAAATTTTTTTATCACTAAACTTATCGAATATGAAAAGGCCAAAGAAATGTTTGTACCACTAAACTTATCGAATACGAAAAAGGCCAAAGAAATTGTATTATTGTACTGCGAATATTTTGGGTTAAAGGCAAGAATCAAACATGTCGATGTTGTTTAGGAAACCTTTGTGCCACGAATTACTAAAAATCATTGGCTGGTGTACTGCCTAGGACCAAGACAAGCAGAAAAAAAGTAAAATGATTCATCTAAAAATAAAAATTAAATGATAATTACTTTTTGCTCAGAATAATAAACCAAGCTTAAAATATTTTCTTGTTGGAAATGTGAATGTTTCCGTGTAACAGTGTAAGTACATTTTTCTAATTATGCTTATTGTCAAAGCAGACAAAACCTAATTGTTAGGTTCTAAACCTTCCCTTGCAGATCATAGCTAGCTACCTAATTGAGTTACTTTTCGAAGTGAAATTACTTGCACTACAGGGGCAACGTTTAAATTAATGCATTGATGCCTTAAAAAAGTTTTTTTTTTTTTCATTTAAAAAAATAGGTAAAATATAGATCTTTTCAAAATTAACTGATTTAGTCCTTAATCACTATAATAAAAAAGAAAAAAAGAGTAACGGTTTAAAGACCAAGTTGAGTTTAGGGACCAGATTGATTAGTTTTGAAGAAAAATATTAATTACTTAAGAGTAAAACCAAAGTAGTAATAGTAGTAGTACTTTTTTTATTATTTTCTAAAGTATTTTGAATAGATGTTACCTATAATATTTATTATTTATAAATTATAAAAAGAAAACAGTCCTAGGTCATAAAGCTAGAGAACGTATTGGCTTTACTTTAAAAGCTAATTAAAAAAATTATTGGCTCTAAAGTTTAATTGGAACCTAATCACCAATTTCATGAACTTTACGATGCTTTTTTTTTTTTTTTTGGTGTCATTTACGATGCTTTTGATCAAAGGAGAAGGAAAACTTTTTCCCATGTGTTAGGTTGACAAATCTTACTAACTTTCTGGGGGTTGTTTTTGATAATCACTTTCTAGGGGTTGTTGGTTCAGAAAGTTATTTTCAATAAAATAATGAATTTTTTTTTTTCCTAACACAAAGTAGTTATAGGAAACAACGAACTCCATATCCAAACAATTCCACAATCCTACATGGAATTCCATTTCCAAATAAAAAACATATTTCCTTTTGTTTCAAAAACACTTCACCCTTACTTCCTTGGAATATTCCATGTAGCCCTCATTATTGAGACACATTCAGTGGTGTCTTATGGGCATTTATGTAATTTTCTGGTCTGGAGAGAATTTCCATTTCCGTTTGGTCCCCACTGATTCTGAAGGGAGCAGCCACCACGCCTTACCTAGAATCAATCTTTGGGAGAAAAGAGAGAGAGAGAAAGAGAGAAAGAGAAAAGGAGAAAGACAACTGAGTGATAACAGTGTTTGGAAGGTTTTGGATATTTCTGTCCCCCACACCTCAAATCCCTTTCGGTTGAAACAGCACTTGGACAGCTCAATATTTTTTCATGGACGAATTTGCCCCTCAAC